>NC_050575.1:390483730-390491230 GCF_011100635.1 Trichosurus vulpecula
GCTGCTGACAACTCCAGAAGAAATACCAGGATCAGAATAGAGGTCTGTACACAATGTCTATCAAATTGACTTAGATATTGTTAGCCACGAGGGCTTGTGGAGAATCACAGCAAAATTTGGTTGCCCGGAGAAGTTCATCAATATTGTACACCAGTTCCATGACAGCACCCTTGCCTGGGTTCTGAATGATGCCCTCTCACTTTCCCAGTCGCCAATGGAGTAAAGCAGGGCTGTGTGCTTGCTCCCATGCTTTTTAGCAGGATGTTTTCAGCAATGTTTTCAGACGCCTTTGACAAGGATGAAAATGGAATCAAGGTCGGCTACCACACTGACGGTAAATTGTTTAATTTGAAAAGGCTACAAGCTAAGACTAAAATAGAAGGAGAGTTGGTGTGCAACTTTTTGTTTGCAAATGATTGTGTGCCTAATGCAGCCTCTGAGGCTGAGATGGATCTGTCACTTGTGCTAATTTTGGCCCAGCAATTAATACCAAGAAAGCAGAGGTTCTCCACCAGCCCTATGTAGAACCATTGATTATAGCAAATGGAGAAATTTCGAATGTTGTGGATAAGTTCACTTACTTTGGCAATATACTTTCCAAGGATGTATACATAGATGATAAGGTTAATGCACACATCGCCAGAGCTAGCTCAGTGTTTAGGAGGCTCCGAAGAAAAGAGTGAGAGAAAAGAGATGTTAGACTACCTACCAAACTAAAGGTCTATAGAGCTGTTGTGCTGACCTCATTGTTGTATGCCTGTAAAACCTGGACAGTCTACCAGAAATATTCCAGGAAACTGAATTGCTTCCATTTGAATTTTCCTAGGAAGATTCTAAAGATCACTTGGCAGGATAAGATACTAGACAGTGAGGTCCTTTCTTGAGTTGAACTGCCAAGCATTCAAACTCTACTGCAGAAAGTGCAACTCCAATGGGCTGGCCATGTTGTTTGAATGCCAAACATGCATTTGCCTAAAAGATTTTTATGGAGAACTCACACAAGGCAAGCACTCATATAGAAGTCAGAAGAAGTATACAAGGACACTCCCAAGATCTCTCTGAAGAACTTTAGAATCAATTGCAAGACATGGGAGACACTGGCACAGGACAGGACAACATGGAGTGCCCGCATCAAAGAAAGTGCTATGTTCTATGAGTAAAGCAGAATTGCAGTAGCTCAAAAAAAAATGTCAGCTGCACAAATTTATAGACATCTCCACTCCAATTTTATTGTGCCCGACCTGTGGTAGAGCCTTCCAAGCTAATTGATATGGTCTTCAAGAATCCAGGCTCTCCTGTATGCCTCAATAAGGTATCAGACCTGGAAAGTTCAAGAATACCTACTGTTCTCAAGCAGCTTATGTTGAGAGATGAGGATTAAGCCAAATCTTTGGATGCTTTTAAAGTGATTTGTGTTCTATTTGGGATGCCACAGTTTGGAAAGAATGACCAAGAGTATAGAGAGGAAGTCAATGAGGATACCATATTAGGTTCATCTGAAGGGACTGGGAACGTTTAACCTGGAGAAGAAAAGACCCAGTGGGCACATGAAAGTGGTCTTCAAGTCTTTGAAGGGCTGCCATGTGGAAAAGAGATCAGATTTTCTGCTCATCCCCAAAGGGTAGAGCCAAGATCAGTAAGTGGAAGTTACTAAGATTTAGGGTTGACATCAGAAAAAACTTCTTAACAATTGGTCTGGTCCAGGAATGGTGTCAGGAGGTAGTGGGTTGAGATTTCCTAAGGAAGGCCAGATGACCACTTGTTCATTATGTTGTAAGTAGGATTCTTTCTCATATAGAGATAGGACTAGATGGTCATTAAGACCCCTTCCAACTATGACTCATTAATATAAGACTCTCCAAGGCCAAATACAAATGTTGTTCTCATTAAATACTCCTCTCCACCCTCATGGATGTTTAAAGGTGGATTGGCTCTGACTGGTTGGATGGCCCAGACTATGGTCCCCATCTTACTTCAGGCCTTTGAAGGCAGAGTGGTCCCTGGGCCAGCTCTTTGACCTAAGCAGGGTTGTTTTTAAGTGCAAATGTTTCCTGCTTGTTTACATTGCCCTCATTTGAATGTAACATTTGGGACCTAATTCCAAGGGTGTCAAATGCAATGTAATTAATTAATTAACACTTTTGTGTTCATCCCCTTTTATGCAAGGCATAACACCCATGAGATATAGGAGAGGTGTTTAAACCAGCACACAAGATACATCATATTGGGAGAGACATAACGCACAAAGGAAGAAAAACACAAGGCTAAGAGAAAGGGTCAGGTTTAAACCTACAGCCAGAGAAAAGTGGGAAAGGAAGGAAGTGTTTTATGTGCAACCTCACTTTCCATCCCCATTCCTTCTTCACCATCCTCTCATCTCTAAGGGATACTGGATTTTCTTGGCTCATTAAAGATGGCGGTCTCTCTTTATGATGACCCAGATACTGCTCTTGATAGAAGGGTCTCTCCTCCAATGAACAGGAAGAGCCTGCACCACTGCTGGCTCCCACATCTGTCATTTTCTAGCTGTGCCACCTTGGTTGTCATTTCACCTCACTAGGCCTCAGTTCCTCCTTCTGAAAAATAAAAGCATTGGACTAGATGACCAATCCCTGTTTAGATCTATATCCCTCTTTGAGTACAGAGAAGAGAGAAATCATATTTCCTGGCTAATCAAATTGTACTTACATGCATAGAGCCTTACCTTTAAAATTACCACCAATTTACTCTGTGTGTATCTTGTTTGGACATAGTTGTTTACATGTTGTCTCCTTCATTAGGCTGTGAGCTCCTTGAAGGCAGCAACTGTTTTTGCTTCTCTTTTCATCTCTAGCACTTAGCACAGTGGCTGGCACATAAAATGCTTATTGACCAATTGAATTGTGGGTTCTGGGGCAGATTAGTGAGTAATTGTCCTTGGAATCCATCTCCAACATCATTAAATTCCTTCCATTTCTCTGAGAGCCAATTTGTGTCTTCCCATTGACTCCCATCTCTCTCCACTCCCACCTATTCCTCTTTCTCTCATTGGACAACTGGAAGAAAGGTCTCTAGAAATCAGTGGCAACCTATGTAAGGGACCTCTTGGTGCCACCATCTCTGCCATCATCATGACCATCAGAGCTATTGCCCTTAGATCCAGGGTGATGCCCTGCCATCATGTCCCTTGTCAAGGTCATCTTCATCTTCTGGGTGTGTCTCTGGAGCTTCGAAGTTGGAATCCAGCCCAAGCCCTCTTTGATCCCCAAAGCCAAGCTCCACTGCCCTTTTAGACTTTGGGGGGGGTGTCTATTTCCTCTCTTCAACTCCAGACAGTGAATAGGGATATCCAGAGCCACGCTTTTATCCTGGCTGCAGGAGGAATCAAGAGTATCCTTTGTTAAAACATCGATGATGCAGTAAATTTTTTAACTTACCAAATAGATCAATATCAAATTATCATGTCTCACATTCATAACTCTTAAGCAAGCAACAATGGGGGGAGACAAGGTCACTGGAGAATAAATAACAGCAAAACCTCTTAATGATCTATCATTCCAGACAACCCCAGGCATCCAGCGCCAGGCCACTGACAAGATCATTAATAAAGCTCAGTAGGAGCTCTATTGACTGTTTTGATGGATGATCACAGGTAGCAAATACTGTAAAGCACCTGGTTGTCACACACAGAAATGAGTAGCATGGGCTCCATGCTGGGGGAGGGAAGTGGGGAAGCAGGGCAGTGAGGGCCTAGATCTCAGTTGGGAGGTGTACTACTGGTGACTTTCAAAGCAATTCCCCCTCAGAAGGTGAATGGGAGAGTTCAGCTGCTGAGTCCGGGCTCTCACCCACCAGTCTAAGAGCAGAAGCTCTTTGGCCAAGAAGTGGCCTTCGGCCTAAACAGAGAAGGGAAGGAAGCCAAAGAGGAATTGCGGAGAAGGGGTTGGGGTTGGAAAATGGTCACAGTGTTCTGAACTGATGGAATAGAACGCAGGGCCAGAGGGCTCTGGAAGGAGGGATGAGGAGCCCCAGAGAGCGTACCTCCAGAAGGGACCAAGAAAATTAGTTGAAGGTGGGAATGTTTGTAAAGAGATCATTTTAAAATTCTCTTTATATGCAGTTTTCTCGCAATGTCTATATGCTCAGGCAGCTAATGGTACAGTGGATAGAGCTCTGGGTCTGGAGGCAGGAAGACCTGAGATCAAATCTGACCTCAGACACTTACTAGCTGTGTGACCCCGGGCAAGTCACGTAACCTCTGCCTCAGTTTCCTCAACCGTAAATGGGGATAACATACCTCTCAGGGTTATTGTTCTGAGAATCAAATGAGATAATATTTTAAAAGTGCTTAGCACAGTGCCTGGCACATAGTAGGTAACTAATAACGGCCTTCCACCACCACCCCTGTCCCCCTAACACACGTAGCATACACTCAGACCACTCTACTTTCTTTTTTTTGTCTCCTTGTCCAGTCCTCAAGGCCCAAGCAGCAATCAGTTGTGTGGTTTCATGATCAGCACCTTCCTGTGCCAAGAGAACTCTGCTTCTTTATGTGGGGCTCATACCAAAAACCTTAGGATCTCCAAAAATCCCCACATCTCCATTCCACTCTGGCAGAGTATCACGATTGGTGTTTCTTTTCTCCTCCTTCCTCTGTGAAATAATACATAGAATGTAAGCCCCTTAATTTCCTTGAATCCAGAGTAGTACCCTCATATACTTGGTGCCTGGCATATAGTAGGAACTTGACAAAAATCTGCTGAATCAATAAATGATAAGATATTCATGATGCATAATGGACCCCCCCCATCCCCGGCCCCTGCTGTCCACCCTGGGAGCCTTGACGTGATTTAGAAAGGTAATCTTAGAGCACTCTAGAAGAACACATTACAGTACCTATCCACATATGTACATATGCCTCATGAGCAGGTATTACATGAATATACATGTGAGGGATAAAGAGAGTTACCGGACCTGAGATTTCATTGGTATAGGAAAGTCCTAGGTAAGGAAACCAAAGAAGGTTAGAACCTTCTCTACAATTTTATAGTCTTGGATAGTTCCTTGGGGGCCCTATGATGTAAAGAGACTTGACTAAGGTCACACAGTCAGTACATTTTAGAGGTGAACCCAGATCTTTCTGCCATCAAAGTCAGCCAGCCAATCACTATAGGATTATAGAATCATAGATTTGGGGTTGGAAGGGGCCTGAGAATCCTCCATTAGGGTCCAGGGAAATGACATGACTTGTCCAGGTCACCCCCTTACACCATCTTAGTGCTGTGCATTTGTGACTGTACATTGAGGGGTGTGCATTTATGTGTCCTTGTGTGGGCTGGGTGTGTGCACCAGTGCATACTGTCATGTTTGCCCCACCCTACCAGCTCCTCTCCCAGACGTGAGCAAATGTGCCTGTCTCTGCCACCCCAGTGGGCGCCTCTCCCTTTGATTAACTTGCGATTCACGTTCACCATTGACAGTCTGATCATATATACACAACCATTCAATTACTCTGTAATGGCTACAGGCTATTAAGTCATCAATCTACTTCATTACAGCCTGCCAGCCCTTTCCCGACCACCACGCAATAAAAACCATTAAAACAACAGCAACAACAACAAGCCACATCTTTAATGCATCAGTGACATTCCCTTTAGTACCTGCCTTAATAGGGAAAAAAAAACCTACCACCCTGGAGCCGCCCAATTAGCTGCCTCGCTTCAAAAACACCCTCCCTCCTTCCCCCTCCCCCAGCCTGTTTGTGCATAGAAGTGACAGTCGATGGCATATAGCTAGAGTTGGAAGCCACCCATGGAGTGCCAGCCATCACCTAGGGGCCACTGTCACAATGACTATAAAAATGAAGCAGGGAAAAGACTTTGGGAAGAAACTGTTTCAATCCTTCCCCTGCCCCGAAGCTAAGGGTAAAGAGGAATGAGGATTCATCAGCTTTGTGGTCTTAATCACTGATTGGGTGCTGCCTCAGACAAACTGAGACCTAGGAAAGACCTTAGCTTAAAAAGGCCAGGGCTTCCCGCTGCATCCGGGGCTACCTCCAGTATCTGTATCTTGCCCCTGGACCCAGATGGCTCCAGAAGAGAGAGTGAGATTGGTGACTTTGCACAGCCCTGCCTCATTTAATCCAATTCCCTTGTAAATCAAGACATCACCTTCCTGGTGTCATTGGCCTTCTTCGCGAATGAAGGATGAACGACAATCTGGCTAACTGACAACATTTGGCCTGGTCCAGCTATCAGGCCCTATCCTATCAGGTCATCCTTGGGTTCCATGTTGGTTGAGGTCGGAGCCAGTGGGGATGGGTGAGAACACAGTCAGGATCTGCAGGGTATGTGTGTGATTGAATGGGAATGATCTTATTACTTCAATGTAGACTGTGTTCTTAGGATCTGAGACAGAAGAAGCTTTTGAGGTCTCTAGTCTGGAAAGACTGGAAGAAAACAAAAGAAGACACAGAAGGCGAGAGGGGTAAGAATGGAGGATTAGACACCCTGAAAACCGACCCAGTCAGACTAGATCACTCAGTAGAATCTAGTATAATACTGTTTCTTTCTCTAGCAAATCTCACCAATTAAGCCTAGTTCTTTCCTCTGAAGTAAGACAGAATCAGAATAAATGTATGTGCCCTTTGACCCATCAATATTACAATTAGGCCTATACCCAAAGAGATCAAAGGGAGAGGAAAAGATTCTATATGTACAAGAATATTTAGAGCAGCTCTTTTTTTGGTGACAAAGAATTGGAAGCTTAAGGAGTGCCCAACAACTGGGGAATGGCTGAACAAATTATGGTACATAAGTGTACAGAAATACAATTGTGCCATAAGACATGAAGAAAAAAATCATTTCAGAGAGACCTTGGAAGAATTGTGTGTACTGATGCCAAATGAAGTGAGCAGAACTAGGAGAACGAGTTATTCTGTAACTTCAATATTGTAAAAATGAACAATTCCCAAAGACTATAGAATTCTGATCCACTAAATAGTCAACCATTATCCCAGAAGACTGATGAATAAAACATTGCTCACCTCATGATACAAAGATGGTAGACTGAAATGCAGAATAAGAAATGTATTTTTGGGTGTAGCTAACATAGGAATTTGTTTTTCTTGATTATGGTTCTGATACAAGAGTCTGGTCTTCCTTTCTTCTTTCTTTCTTTTCTTCCTTCCTCCTTTCCTCTCTGCCTCGCTTCCCTTCTTCCTTCCTTTTTCTTTCTCTCTCTCTTTTCAGTGAGTGGGGCAGGGGGAAATGCATGCTTGATAATTGGGGGAAAAATTTTTTTTGAAAAAGAGAGGAGGGCACCTGGTTACCAGAATGGAAATGATGAGAAACTTGAGGAAGTAATCATTCCACCTTGAATTTATGATAGAGGAGAAGAAAGCTGGGCATACTCTAGTATTTTACAAATATTATCTCATTAGATCCTCACAGCAACTCTGTGTGCTATCCCCACTTTAGAGAGGAAGAAACTTAAGTGACTTGCCCAGGATCGCACCACTCT
>NC_050575.1:391096230-391251230 GCF_011100635.1 Trichosurus vulpecula
CACTTCTGAGAACTTTGAATAAAATAATACAAAATATCTGCGTGACATTGTTTTGGATCAGCTGTAAAGAGCTGGAGAGGGATTAGAATGCAAGATCTGGGGCTAGGAGGCCTAGCAGGTCCTAGTTTGGGAGCAGTTGGCTCTCCTTGTTCCTGAATAGGTGTGGTGCTCCTGAGGCCATTTGCTAGCTACTGTGTCCATAAAAAAAGACTGCTGACGTAGGCTTCAGGTTTTGGAGACAGAACATCTGGGTCCTGGGCAGGCTATCTTCCTGTTGGACAGTCTTAAAAAATTGCTGTTTGTTCCCTAGCTGTTTTCCTCTGTTAATGTTAAATACCGTAACTGCCTTGATGGAGATGACCCATCCTGCCCTGAAGATTTTCTTTGATTTATTCAGTGATTGGGTACTTTGATTTTACCACGTATTATTTTTATCTTAAAACAACCAGTCACCCACCCAATGAGGCTTCTCTCACCTAAGCCTAAGTAAAGGGAAGGTCTGGGGTTCTTCCCTTTGTCTCCAAACCTCTGTTAGAAACTTTTGGTAGGTAACCTCTATCATGTGAGCCCTTGGAGCCTTCCTAGTTCTACTCTTTCCACTACTATGCCAATACCTTTGAGAACTTTACTGGGTTAGAGCTCATCACTCATTGCTGGATGTACTTCCCCCGCCCAAGTAACCGCTTGGCTGGTTCCCCAACCAGATCTTTGGTTCTTCAGGACTCTGAGGCCACTGCCAAGCAGCCCTCCTTAGGAACTCCACAGTTACTTCTACTTTCCTCACGAGGTGGAAAGGTTTTCTCCAAATGTTCTCCAGGGTCTTTAATTCAGTTAGCTTACTGACCTTTATTGTACATTGATGCTGGCATGCATTGTGAGAGGGAGTTAGGCTTATTCCGCGTAGCTAACATTTCCCTGAATCCTCACGGATGGTATGCTAAGTTACTGGGTTGCTGAGCGCTCACTATAGTTCTTCCAAGCAGCAGTGCTGCCTGTATCCTGAACCTTTATTTCTAACCGACTGATCCCTGTTCCTGCTATCGCTACAGCCTAGTCATTTTTTGTAATTGCAAATTGGTCTTCAGAAAGGTTGAGCCAGTTGGGCTTCACTAAGCATGTGTTTGATGTACCAGTCTTCCCATGTCTCTCCAAACAGACTTGTTTCTTTTCAGTTTTCAGGCTATGGGTGGACCCTCCGTATATTAGCCCATGATTTTTGTGTACCCATTGCGTGGTCATGTTTTTTTATTACCACCATAGCAGTACTTGTGATAGGCTTTGCATTGATGGCTAGGGATTCATGCAAATGACAGCAACAAAAGAATGCAAAATCTTGTTCAGTTTTCATTAGGCCATATGGTAGAAATGGAATTCATTTCAAAGCGGTTAATATTTCACCCTGAAGCACTTGCTTTATGAGAAGAAATGCATCTCACCACTAGATGGTGCAAGTCCTTTGGAAGATTATACTGGAAGAAATGGGAGGTGTAGAGATGGAGTGGAATTGTTAGCCTCTCCCATTTTCCTGTCATTGAGTAAACAGTAAGTGCCTGCTATATGCCAGGTACTGTGCGAAGTGGGGACACACATGTGAATAGAGTTGCAGTTGAGGGAGAACTGACATTCTAAAGGGGGGAGACATTTTCAAAAGGAAACTGAAAAGTGTTGAGGCTTGGTTTGAAGGAGGTAGGAAAGGGAAGATATGCAGTCCCTGGGTATGATGACAAGAAAGTGATGGCTGGCTTGGGTACCTTCAAATGGAGGTTGGGTAAGCTGTCCACCCTCCATTTGGAGTGGTCCCAGGGCAGAGGGTGCTGATGAGGCTTATGCAAAGGGGTTTAACCTGATAGGAAATATCCCCAAGGTACACACACCCCCTCTGTCATCTATTTGATCCCTTACTGACATTTATAAATCAATACTTCAATCCACTATGCCCTTTTAAAAAGTGCCTACTAAGTGCAAGGTTATAGGATCTGTTCTCAAGAAACTTAGGTTATTTCAGGGCCTACAGATAAAGACCAAAGTCAAGCTAAGAGTCCAAAGGGGCTTGGCCTGTAAGAAGTGGTGGCCCTGATCCTGAACAAGGATTCATAGGAGTCCATAGGGCATGATGGTTACCACGGGGCTAAATGCTGGAGACCCAAATCCCAAAATATGGTATCCTAGAAGCAAAGCTGAAGCTTTGGTTTAAGCTTGGGGTGTGGGACAGACCACTGGTACTGGTGACCAGCCTTCAGCTCAAGTCTTGTCTTTACTATTTAATATGTAACCTCAGTGCCCTCCCTTTGAAGATGTAGGGCTGTGGGCATGCTGCCACACCTGCCCATGCCGTCAGACGTAGTCCTGTTGCTTGGCTTTGCTGAGCTGTTTCTTATTTCATCTGTTCAAAGCTTAGTCAATTAAGCGCCTTCTATGTGCCAGGCACTGTGCTAAGTGATAGGGATGTACAAAGTTCATCAATCTAGCTTACTGGGGAGGGGAAGGAAGGAAGGATACATGAAGATGTCAGAACAAGATAGTAACAAAAAAACTTAAAAAAAAAAATCTTTGCAAACGTGGATAAATCAACTCAGCAGGCAGGGCCTCTCAGTTTCCTCATCTAGAAAAGTTCTCCCGCAGCCCTAAGTCTATGATTCCATGATTATATTCTGATTGAGGACACCAAAAAATAAAGTTGCTTTTAGTCTATGAACATATGCTACCAATCAAAAGGTGGGAGGATAGGGTGGAGAAGAGGCATTTCCATATATAAAGGCAAGTTATTTAAATTATGCCGACAAGGTAGTAATTCTGCAGATGGCTAAGGCGGGCTCCGGAAATTGCTGATATTAAAGGGGAGATTTGCCTCAATATTGAATAGATTAAACAATATTAAAAATTGTCAGATCAATGTCATCAATATGCAAAGGGACCATGGTCCAAATTTGGCTTTGAAAGTCCATGTGCTGATGTCATCTGATTACAGTATTGCACCAAATAGTCCTGCTCGGGACTTTCCCTGACAGCAATAATAGGCTCTGTTGGCTTGGTGATAAGGAATTTTCTAGTCTGATTGGCTGATGGTGGGCTGTGTGCTATGATGCCAGCAGCACTAGTCCACGGCTCAGGAAAGTCAAAGGCAGTCTGCTCTCAAGGAGCTCAGAGTCTATGCGACAAAATAGGGTAGTCAGAAATACAAGATGAGGTCAGAAGAGAAATTGGGACTGGCAAATAAGTCCAGTAGGACCGTGAAGGATACTCACAAGTATCCCAACGCATTGCAAAACCCCTAAACTCCCAAGTGACTTAAGAACTGATTTTTGACATCTTTCTTATGTGTCCTAGAAATTAGAGGCAACTGCAGAATGCTCCATGAGCAACACCTAGACAGTTTGTTGTTTCTGAGCTTAAATCCTATTTGCCTCAGTTTCCTTATCTGTAAAATGGGGATAATAATAGCATTAATTTATTTATCCATTTATTTTTTAATTTAATATTTTCCCCCAATTACATGTAAAAACTATTTTTTAACATTTGTTTTTAAAAATTTTTGAGTTCCAAATTCTCCACTTCCCTCTTCCCCTCTGTTCTTCATTGAGAAGCGTGTATAGATCATACGTGTGCAGTCATACAAAACATTTCTACATTCATTTATTTTTAACATTCAGTAAAAAATTTTGAATTCCAAATTCTCTCCCAGGGTTGTTGTGAGGATCAAAATATGATATTTGTAAAGTGCTTAGTATAGTGCCTGACATGGTGTGTGCTATGTAAATGCTAGCTATTACTGTCTTTTGCTCCTGGGGGCCTATCTTTCCAGCCTCATTGTACATCATTGCCTCTCCTGCACTCTGATTTAGCCAAATTTGTCTTCTCTAGCTTCTTCACACACCATATTCCCATGTCCTTTCTCTGTTCTTCCAGACCTCCACATCACTTCTTTTTTTAGGCTTTATTTTGGTTATTTATTTCTTTAGCTATCCATTCATCCATCCATCCATCCATGCGTCCATCCATCCATCCATCCACTCATTTATTCAGCTGTACACCATGCCTGGGGGAAATGCACTCCTTATGCCTGATTCACTGAATCCTTTTCCTATAAGAGATTTCCTCTAACCCCTGCTCCCACTAACTGCTTCCTCCTTTCCCCCCAAACTACTCTGCATTTATTCTCTTTATATTTATTCTACATATGCCCATATATGGCCTAGTCTTCTTCCCCATCAGAACATAAACTTCTCTGATTCATTTTTTGGTGCTTGTATTCCCAAGGCCTAGAAAAGTGCATGACACATAGTAGGTGCTTAATAAATGTTTGAGGACTGATTTATTGATTGACATAAGTGCCTCAGAAAACTGCAAAACAAAATGCCATGAGGAGTGAGGGGGAAGTTCATTACTAACTCGGGAAAGCTTACTGGGAATGTTGGGTTTAAGCCACCCTACTCTAAAGGAGGGATAGGAAATCATCAGGGAGAAAGAAGTCATTCAAAGGTATAGGGAATGGTGCGAACAACTAAACAGAAGCAGCAAAATCAGCGGGAGTGGCTTTTTTTTTAATCTGAATCTCATTTCACTGGATGTGGAAGAATTCCAGCGCCAAAACTGCCTCCACAGAGTTTCCTGAGACACTGAGAGTTTGAATAGTTTGCTCAAGATCACATAGCCAGTACATGCCAGGCCCAGGGTTCCCAACCCAAGGCTAATGCTCTATCTGGTATAATATCCCCTCTATGTTTTACATACACATAATTTTGGGGGGGAGTCTGCTCAAAGTTTATTAGTTTCTGTTAAGTACAAAGTAAACAAGTTACTGAGCCTGCTGAAAAACACACAGGTGATTCAGATAGTAAAAAAAACCACAATAACAATGTGGTTTCTTTTGCTCTTTTTTTGGTGTTTTGCTTCTGTTTTCCTTTAAAACAAACACACACACACACACATACACACAACACAACACAACTACTTCTACACATAAGCAGTCTATCTATTCTAAGGGAATAGATGGGAGAGGAAAGGGGGGGAGGGGAGAGGGAAATGGGCTCTGATGCCTAGCACACTTCAGAAGCAGGGGAGCAGCAAGGAGGGTTCTGCTGCTCATGCAGAAGGCCCAGTGTTGGTCTTGCTGGGCTCGCTGACATGCTGCTTCCTAATGGCCTCCTGAGCCAGGTCACAGGTGATCATGCCATGAGCAACCTGGAAAGTTCCTGAGTGCTCTGGGGATTCCAATACAGTTGTCATGAAAGATGACTTGACTTCCCGAAGAAGAAGCTTGCCCACCAGTGGCCTGGGTCTGATTTGGGCAGACCAGGATGGTGGGGGATCACTTCCTCAGAGTACTCAGCCCTTCCACAGGAGCTGTTGCTGGAAGTGGAACCCAAGACGCCTTCGGTAGTAGTCATGGGTTGCTACAAGAGAACTGCTGGATGGGATTGCTGCCACATTGCTTGTTCTTCTTATGATGATGTAAACCTTAGTGGCAGCTCCTCAGCAGCCCCTGTCAGGCAGTGGGCTTTGGTGGACGATCATGGTTGACCTGGCTTGGAGGAAGGGGGTGCTAGGCCACTGAGCCCGTTTGTAAAGGATATTATGGGAGGATACTCCACGGCAATGAAAATGTGAGAGTTCTTTGGGTTTTCTACATATACATAATAACTTGCATGCTATTTCCTCCCCTTGAATGTGAACCCCCTCATGGCAAGAATAGCCAACCCTGGGACAGCTAGGTGTAGTCAGGAGGACCTGAGTTCAAATCTGGTCTCAGACATTTGACATACTTACTAGCTGTGTGACCTTGGGCAAGTCACTTAACCCCAATTGCCCTGCCTTCCTACCTCCAAAAAACAAAAATAGAATAGCCTTACCCCTCTTCTCCAACAGCCATCTCTACCTCCTCCCTACTACAAACCTGGCCTCTGCCCATGTCCCTCATTTCTGATAGTTAGGATTTGCTTTATCTGGCTGGGGCCCAGACCTCCATACCACTTTCTCCTTTTTTTTTTTTAGGCTTTATTTGGGTCATTTATTTATCCATTCATTCATTTATTTTTTAATTTAATATTTTTCCCCCAATTACATATTAAAAATGTTTTTTAACATTTGTTTTTAAAAATTTTTGAGTTCTAAATTCTCTATTTTCCTCCTCCCCTCTGATCTTCATTGAGAAGCGTGTATAGATCATACATGTTGCAGTCATACAAAACATTTCTACATTCATTTATTTTTAACGTTCATTTTTTAAAATTTTGAATTCTTTCCCACTCCTCTCCCACCCATGGAGAAGACAAGCAATATGATATCAGTTATACCTGCGAAGTCACACAAGACATATTTCCATATTAGCCATGTTGCAAAACAAACAAGCAAGCAAGAAAATAAAGTTCGTCACTTCTCTCTCTGGCGGTAGATAGTGTCTTGAATCATTGCATTGATTAGAGTAGCCAAGACTTTTGCAGTTGATCATCGTTACAATATTTCTGTTCATATGTGCAATGTTCTCCTGGTTCTGCTCAATTCATTTTGTATCAGTTCGTATAACTTTCCCTAGTTTTTCTGAAACCATCTTGCTTGCATCATTCCTTATAGCACAAAAGTATTCTATTACAATTGTAAACCACAACTTGTTCAGCAGTTCCCTAATTGACTTCCCCTTCTTTCCAACTCTGATTTATTTGCTGTCTTCTCCCATGATAATGTAAGCTTTTCAAGGGTAGGAACTGTTTTACTCACTTATATAGTAGTTGTTTTTAATTTAATTAAATTTTCAAATAAAGATCCCTCTTCCATCCTTTCCACCTTCCTGCCTCCTCTGTTAAGAAAGCAAGAAAAATAAAATCCCTATACAAACACTTGTAATTAAGCAAAACAAGTTCCTGCATTGGCCATGTCCAAAAAAATTATAGCTTGACCTTCCCTCTAAGCCCATAAACTCTCTGTCAGGGGATGGTACCCCGTTTCATCATGAATCTTCTAGAATTGTGCTTGGTTGTTGTGATGATCAAAGTTCCTAAGCCTTTTGAAATTGACATGTAAATTGTTCTCCTGCTCACTTTCTTCTGCATCAGTTTATACAAGTCTTCCTCGGTTTCTCTGAAACCATCCCCTTTATTTCTTACAACACTGCAGTATTTCATCACATTCATATGACATACCTCATCCAGCCATTCTCCAATTCATGGCCATCCTTACAGTTTCCAATTCTTTGACACCACAAAAAGAGCAGATATAAATATTTTTGTCCCTTTGGGTCCTTTTCCTCTTTCTTTGATTTATTTGGAGTGTACACCTCGTAGCAGTATTGCTGGGCCAAAGGGTCTACATGGTTTAATAGCTTCTGGGGCTATGGTTTGCTTGTATTTGTAATCCCTGGCTCTTAACATGATGCCTAGCACGTAATAAGCACTTAATAAATGTTCTATCTATCTTTATCTCTGTAGTTCCGGTGTTTAGCACAGTGCCTGGCACATGGTAAATACTTAATAAATGTTTGTTGACTGCCTGGCTGCCTGCTGTAGAGCATACAGAAAGGATTTAATGTAAGAAAGGTTGCCTCTTACCTCATCCTTGGTTGGCAAATTATATCTAATATTAGTAACAGGTTAACAGATCATCAAAGATATATTTTTGGCACCAGACAGCATGAATTGGTAAATGGCATTGTCTCATTTTAATCATCTGCAAATGAATTAGGGTCGGGGAGGAGCAAATCACTTGTTAGGTAGAGGTTTGGCACAGACAGGGCAGTGGAAAGTGGATGACGAAAAGTACAAAGAAAATAGGAAAAGCAAGGGGAGAAGGGGCAGGGAGAGAGGAAAGTGACAGCCTTGAAAACCCAAATCCATTAACCCAGGAAATTCATACAATCCCTTGAGCTGTGTAAATGCTTGAAAGTGGATTTAATTCGTATGTGGTAGGTGGGTTGTTCTGGAAGTCCATCTCCTCTGTGAGCCATCTTGTTGCCAGGCAACATTAAAATTGCCAGCTCTGCTCTGGCACATGGCAGGGCTACCTCAGCAGGACTCTAGATTTCTGTTGGTGGACTCGCCCTGAAACAAATGAGAGAGACTTCTTGGAGCAGCTATCCATGTTCAGGTCAGTCCCCTGTCCCACCGTTTAGATGCCATGTGGAACAGCTGGATACCTCAGTTCTGCCCCTCCTTCCCCTGTAAAGGAAGGGTACTCATAGACTCAGAGCTGAAATGGACCTAAGTGGAGATCTGGTCCTGCCGCTTCATTCTAAAGAGGGTGGCCCAGGGGAGAAGATCTGACTTGTCCATTGTTACATTAAAGTGAGGGGGTCATTGTAAAAGGAAGGGGATGTTAGGGTCACAGGGTCACCAAACAGAAAAAGATCAGGAAGGCTCACTACTAGCCAAAGGGTCACTGTGAAGGGGATATGGGTCACCAGGTCACGGTGGAGATGGGAAAGGATAAGGGGGGCATCCTAGGATTCCAGGTATCCACAGGATGGTTACAGCATCACCAGGGGAAAGGGAGGTACAATTACTAGGAATGAGAAGATAGGAGGATGGGAGTTATTTGACTTCACTTAATCAGGCAAAGGGGGAACTAGAGGATGCCATAGTGCATAGAGTGCTAGAGTCAGGAAGACTCATTGTCCTGGGTTCAAATCCAGCCTCAGACACTAGTTGTGTCACCCTGGGCAAGTCACTTAATCCTGTTTGCCTCAGTTTCCTCATCTGTCAAATGAGCTGGAGAAGGAAATGGCAGACCACTCCAGTATCTTTGCCAAGAAAACCCCAACGAGGTCACCAAGAGTTGGATATTACTAAAAAAAAGACTGAATAACACTTATACTTAACCATGGCATGTCTGCCAAGAAAACCCCAGATGGGGTCAACAGAGAGTGGCCACGAATGAAAAAATGATATTAACAACAAAACTAGGTAAAGCTATGGGAAGGGAATAGCAGGAGTTGATCAAGAGCTTTATTAGACTAAGTTGGGTTTTTTAGGACTATCAGATTTAGAGCCATAAGGGACACCAGTCAGTCAACAGTCAATAAGTGTTTATTAGGTGCCTACTATGCGCAGTGTTGGGGATACAAAAAAAGACAAAAACAGTCCCACAGTCTAACAAGAGAGACAACCTGTAAACAACTATGTACAAATGAGATAGGTACAGGATAGACTGGAGATAATTAACAGAGAGAAGGAGGAGGATGCAGAAGGTGGGATTTTAACTGAGCTTTCAAGGAGGCCAAGAAAGCCAAAGAGATGGAGATGAGGAAGAAGGGAATTCTGGGGGTGGGGCATGGGCAGTGACAACATCAAGAGATGGAGTGTTAGGTAAGAGGGGCTGACATCACTGGGTGAGAGAGAACATGGGCGAGAGGGGAGTAAGGTATGAGGAGGCTGCAAAGGAAGGAAGGGCCGAGGTTACAAAGGGCTTGGAAAGCAAGCAGAGCAGTGTTGTATTTGATCCTGGAGGTAATTAAGATCATCAGAGATCATTTATTTCAGGTTTTCTTCATCTTTTTTGTGTGTCATTGATGATTCCTTTGGCAGCTCGATGGACCTCTTCTCAGAATCACGTCTTTATTTTAAATGCATAAAATAAAATACATGGGGTTACAAAGGAAACACATGATATTGACACGCAATTTTAAAGGTATTTTAAAAAAACAATAAAAATAGTTCACAAATCCCCAGTTAAGAATCCCTGATTCTAGTTCACATCCTCATACTACAGATGAGGCAAATGAAAACCAGAAAGCTTAGATCTAATAAGGGGCACAGCTGTAATTCTAGGATTCAGAGCTAGTTTTTTGAAATTAGCATTTATTGAGGATCTGCTATTTGTTAGGAGAGCAGCTAGGTGGTGCCATAGTGCGCAGAGTTCCAGACTTGGAGTCAGGAAGATGTGTCTTCCTGAGTTCAAATCTGACCTCAGACATTTTTTAGCTGTGTGACCCTGGACAAGTCACTTAACCCTCTTTGCCTCAGTTTCCTCATCTGTGAAATGAGTTGAAGATGGAAATGGCAAACCACTCCAGTATCTTTGCCAAAAAAAAAAAAAACCCAAACCAAACAAAACTCAAATGCAGTCATGGAGAGTTGAAAAAGACTGAAAAATAGTAATGATTTGTAAGGTCCTGCCAGAGCCTGGGACTTCAGAGATAACAGGGAAAGATCCTTAAGGCAAAAAGTGACAAGGTCGTCTGTGAGGAATGTTTGGATCTGGCTTCTAGAACAGATTTAAAAGTAAGACTGCTGCTTTGGTTTAAAGTCTTGTGCTGAGAAAGCCTTGTGAATGATACATAGTGGGAATATTTGAAGTCAAGAAGACCGAGGTTCTAATCTGGGCTCTGTCACTAACATCAAAGAAAAAATATTAATACTCTTGTCTGCAGTTTCTGGCTCATGTCTGACAGATACAATTTTGTTCAATTTAATATGAATCTAATAATAGCTAATACTTCTATAACACTTACTACATGCTAGGCATTGTGCTGAATGTTTTACAGTTATTATCTTGTGGTCCTCACAACAACCATGAGAAATAAGTGCTATTATTGTCCCCATGTTACAGATGGGGAAACTGAGGCAGGCAGAGGGGTTAAGTGACTTGCCCAGAGTCACACAGCTAGTAAGTGTCTGAGGCTAGATTTGAACTTGGGTCTTCCTGACTCCAGGCCCAGTGAGCTATCCACTGTGCCACCAATATTAACACATTTCTAGTAGGGAAAGAAAGGTGTTCAAACCAGCATGGTCTCCCATGCCCTCTGGCATGACTCTCTACCTTTAGATGAATTAAGCAACCAAGTTGCCTGGACTAGTCCCATTACTGGTGGAGTAAACAAATACCACCTCCCTTTGTCAATATCTTAATTCTTTCTCTGTGGAAAAGGGTGGGACCAAAAAGGGAATGAGCAAAGAGGAAAAGACCCTCAGGTGGGCCAATAACCCAGTCACTTCATGGGTGGGGAAGGCAATGATGTAAACAATACAAGAATTACTCTTGGTTACAAGGTTGGGTACTAACCTTAACTCCACTGCTAGGTAGTGCAGGCCAGGCCTTGAGTCAGGAAGACCTGAGTTCAAATCCATAGTCAGACACTTAATATCTATGTGACCCTGGGCAAGTCACTTTATCCTGATTCTCAGTTTCCTCACCTGTAAAATGAGCTGTAGAAGGAAATGGTACATAGTCAGCTCTAGGTTCTCACCTGAGCTACAGCCCTTCCTCACCCATTGCCTATTGTCCATTTCAAACTCACCCCTCCCCTCTTGTGAATTTCCCTGTTACTGATCAGGGCACTCCCACTCTCTCAGGCATGCAGGCTCACAATTGTTATGTGTCATATTTGACTCCTCACTCACACTCATCCCACCCATTCCATCCTGGGCCATCTCCAGTCGGCCTGGTGAATATCAGGCCACTGGACCCAGATGGCTCTGGAGGACAAAGTGAGACTGGTGACCTTGCACAGCCCTCCCTCACTCAAATCAAAGTCAACTGCAAGTCATGTAATCATTTCCCGATGTCATGGTCCTCTTCAAGAACGAAGGACAAGCACAACAACCCACCCATTCATTCGACTGTCAGATCCTTTCATTTCTATCTTTAGTACAACTATCCTATGCAGCAGCTAGGTGGCATAGTGGATAGAGTGCTAAATTTAGAAGAGGGAGGAGCTCAGTTCAAATCCTATCTCGGACCCTTGCCGGCTATGTGATCCTGGGTAAGCCATTCAGCCCAATATTCTCATCTGTAAAATGGGAATAATGATAGCACCTGCCTCACAGAGTTGTTGTGAGGACCCTAATATATAGAAAATACTTTGCAAATCCTAAAGATCTACATAAAGGCTAGCTGTTCATTATAGCTATAATTATAAAACCTTTGTTTTTATAATTATTATAATTAATATCCACTTCCACTCCCTATGCCTACAACCACCCCAGCTGAAGTCTTCACCTTAAGATAGCTTTCTATCTAATCTCTCTGCCTCAAGTCTCTCCCCACTCCAATCATCCTCCACACAAGTCTGACCACATCACCACATCAATCAACTCCAATAGCTCCCTATTTCTTTCAGACTAAAATATAAACTGTTTTTTTGGGCATTTAAGGCCCTTCTTAACCTGACCTCTTCCTACCTTTTCAGTCTTCTTATTCTTTAATCACTTTTATGGGGCAGCTAGGTGGCACAGTGGATAGAGAGCCTGGCCTAGAATCAGGGATCAGGGATCAGACACTTACTAGCTGTGGGACCCTGGGCAAGTCACTTTGCCCTGTTTGCCTTAGTTTCCTCATTTGTCAAATGAGCTGGAGAAGGAAATGGCAAACCACTCCAGTGTTTTTGCTAAGAAAACCCCAAATGGGGTCAAGAAGAGTTGGACATGACTAATTGACACATTCCACGATTCAGTTTTATTGTCCAATTTGCTGTTTCTTGTAAAGTGTATCTGTCTCCTTCCTCTAAGGTTTTCCCTGGCTGTTCCTTGTGCCTGGATGCTTCACCTCCTGGTTTCCCTAGCTTCTCTCAAGACTCAGCTCGAATCCTGCCTTCTGCAGGGGGCCTTCTCTTCTCCTGCTTCCAGCCCCTAGTGTTTTCTGAAATTATTTGCTATCTACTCTGTATGTTTCTTGCATATACATTTTTTGTTTCCGTGTTAAGTCCTCTTTGAGGGCAAAGACTGTGTTTTGCCTTTCTTTGTATTTTCAGGGCTTAGCACGTAGTAAATGCTTAATAAATAGGTTTTTATTGATTGATCTAGGGCCCCTTTCAGCTCTATACCCTATGATTCTATGATCCATCACACCAGGTTGCCTCCTAGCCTGTACTCAGACACTATGGGGGACACAGAGATCTCAGAAGTGGTACCTTATCCTTTGAACTTGCCTTCCAGTCAGGTAGACAATCCCGACACCCATAACATCATTAGAGAACAGTAAGAGACAACATATGATTCAGCTTTTGATGGTTCTACTAAGATAATAAATACTGTAGGAGTTTTGAGAAGGGGATGAGAGGGGAGGGGGGAAGTGGGTTGAGGAGGAGGAATCTGTGTGGGCTGGCATTATCCAGAAAGGCTTCAAGTAGTAGACAAGGCTGCCGGGTGGGGTGGGAATGGGAGCCTGAGATTGGTTGGCTTTGTCTGTAGTCAGGAAGACAGAGCATTTCACTCCCCTCAGGCTACATCTTTCCTCTGAAAAATGGCTTTGGAGAAGATGAAGGGTGGGGCTGCAGGGGAGAATGGGAAAAGGCTAAGGTATTGATCGAGAGGCCAAACAATGTAGGAAAATATCAGCGTTGCTTGCACCATTAATCACTCAAAAAAAAAAATCTGCACAGCCCCCACATTTTCCAAATAGTATACCAGGGATGGACTGATCAAGTAAGGCATGGTGGCTGGGGCCACGGTGTCCATCAATACTTGCTTATCTGCTCAAAATGACTCACCTCATACCTCTTAACCTCTGTTTTTTTCATCTGTTTCTGACGCTGATAGTAATGCACTCCCTCCCCCACCCCCAACATGCCCCCAAACCCCAACAACTCCAGGATGTTATAAACACTCAAGATTCTCAGAGAATAGACTTGGACTGGACATTTTTTAGTGCCCTAAATTTAACCAGCTAGAATTTTCTTTTAAGTAGGATAGCATCCTATTCAACCTTTTGAATTGAAGGATTTGCCCTTTAATGAGAAATGTGCATTTCGTCACAAGGAAGGAACAGAATATCCTCTTCTTGGATGGCCTCCAGGGAAGTAAGGTTCCTTTTTGGTACTTTGTGCTTAGTATGACGCTAAGGCATAAACCACAACATGTAACAGATGGATGTGACCAGCTGGAAGCACCAAGGGATCAGCCTGTTGGGTTGATCAGCTATGGGGAATTTAAGGGAAAACATGGAGGACAAGAACATGCACCAGTGTTTTAGCACAGCTCTTGGCACATAGTAGGTACTTAATAAATGCCTATTGGCTTGACCAGATCAGTGGTACAGATAGAGGAAGAGGGAAAAGGGAATAAGCATTTATTAACCACCTACTATATTTCACTGTGCTAAGTGCTTTCCAAAAAATGTTATCTGGTTTGATCCTTAAAATAACCCTGGGAGGTGAGGGCTATTATCACCCCTATTTTACAGTGGAGGAAACTGAGGTGGACAGAAGTTAATTACCTGCCTGGGGTATTATGGCTAGGAAGTGTCTGAGGTCAGATTTGAACTCAGGTCTCTCTGACTCCAAGCCCAGTGTTCTTTCCATTGTGTTTCCTAGCTGCCAGATAGCTATAGGTAGTTTCATGATGAAATCAAAGGTCCATTTGAGTATGATGGGCCAGAACCACATGGTAGGAGATCCAGAGGAATGTGAGTGTTGGAAATGCTGCTCCTACCTTTAGTGAAATTTTAGTTTCCAGTTACTAAAAGTCAGAACAATAAAGTCTCCAGAAAGCAGATAATCACAGGGTTATTGTAAGGTGTTTAATAATGCTTATTCTGTTATGTAATACTACCGTGCTATAAGAAATGATGAGCTGGTGGATTTTAGAAAAACATGGAAAGGCTTGCATGAAATAATGAAAAGTGAAATGAGCAGAACCAAGAGAAC
Source organism: Trichosurus vulpecula (assembly GCF_011100635.1). Classification (NCBI taxonomy): domain Eukaryota; kingdom Metazoa; phylum Chordata; class Mammalia; order Diprotodontia; family Phalangeridae; genus Trichosurus; species Trichosurus vulpecula. The sequence goes on from NC_050575.1 coordinate 391,110,800, forward strand.
ATTGTATACAGTAACAGCAATATTGTTGGAAGAAGAACTGTGAACAACCAAGTTATTCTTAGTATTATAAATATTCAAATCAACTACAAAGGACCTATGAAGGAAGATGCTATCCACATTCAGAGAAAAAACCGATGAATAGATGTATGCATAGTATGATTTTACACACACACACGCACACACACACATATATATATATATACGTACATATACATATAAATGTATATATGTTTGTGTCAAATGCTGCCTTCTCTGGGAGGGGGGGTGGGAAGGGAGGAAGGGAGACAGTTTGGAACTTAAAATATAGCCAAAAAATAAATTAAATTAAATTTAAAAAATAGGAACAGATGGAAGGAAAATAGTTTTTTTTCACACAGAAGGCATGTTCTCTGGTACTTAGTAATCGATTGACTTTGTGGGGAAAAGAAAGCAAAAACACAGGAAAAGAAAATGAAAATGTATATTTAATAAATAAACATGTACTATTAAAAATGCTAATTCCCATTCCTCCATTCTCCTACCTGCACCATTGATCAAGCTAAGAGGCATTTATTAAGTGCCTACTATGTGCCACCACACCTCTTTCCTCTTGGAAGAAAGGTGAGGGACTTGTGGGGTAGAAAGTCATATACATTGTCTGATATGATCCATGTATCAGGTGTTTTCCTTAAGCGTTTGTCTTTTAGCTTAGAGGTGGTATAATTATATTCTTATTTCAGAGTCAGGAATCCATAAACGACACCATGGCTTACAAGGTGCTTTTTACACACATTCCTGTTGGACCTTCACAACAATCCTGTGAGGAAGGTAGTATCAGCACGATTATCCCCATTTTACAGGTGTAGAAATTGGTTCAAAGAGTACTGTGAAGTGACTTTGCCCAAGGTCACACAGTTAACAAATGGCAGAGTCCAGATTTGAACTCAGGTCATCTAATTCCAAATCCTGTGCTCATTTCCCCTTTGCCAAACAGCTTTTGAGAAATTTACCAGTGGTATCAAAGAACTGGGCGGCTAAGTGGCTCAGTGGATAGAGGGTTGCTCCTGTGGCCAGGAAGACTCATGTTCATGAATTCATATTTGGCTTCAGACACTTACTAGTTATGGGACCCTGGGCAAGGCACTTTACCCTATTTGCCTCAGTTTCCTCATCTGTCAAATGAGCTGGAGAAGGAAATGTCAATCCGCTACAATATCTCTGCCAAGAAAACCCCAAATGGGGGCACAAAGAGTTGGACATAACTGAAACAACCAAAGAACTGAACACAAAGTGGGAGCCTATTGACTGGGGAATGGAGGAACAGATGTGAATTGAATAGATTGTTACTGTACAATACAAAGTTTTAAATACAAGGAGTCCAGAGAAACCTGGAAGATTTGTATGAACTGATGTGGAAGGAAAGAAACAGAACCAGTACAATGTATATAGGGTGTTCCTAAAGTCTGGACACATAGAAGTGTGGAGTTATTGCGTCGATTTCACGTGAATCTTGCCAAGCGCATCAACCTTTGCATCACAAATGATGGAAATCATACTGAAGATGTTATTTGTTAATATTCCAATTAAACAAAATGTTGAAAATTTCATTCATTTCATTTCTTGAAATTATACATTTTTGCCTCTGTGTCCAGACTTTAGGAACACCTTGTACCATGACTGCAACAATGTTAATGAAAAGATGACAGACTGTTTCCTAGTTCTCTTGTATTGCTTCTCCCCATCTTCAGCTGTTTCCCTCCCTGCCTAAGCTCTACAGTATAAGTGATTTGCTTTTTCCCCTGACCCTAATTCACTGTGATTTACTAGCCCTACTGAAAGACAATAAATACTCTGGGGAGGAGGAGGAAGATAATGAAACGTACCTCTCTCCTTTTGGTAGACAGGTGGGGGACTACTAGGGCAGAAGGTTGTAAACATTGTTTCCCATAAACTTTTTTGTCATTGTTTCTAGAGGAGATTTGATTGAGGTGGCTGGGGGAAGGGAAAGGATTGTTCCAATGATGTTTCTAAAGTGATAAACAAATGGTATTTAAGACCTTTTTTTTAAGTTAATAAGATCAGAGAACAAATGGAACAGTTAAAATACAGACTTGGTGCGACTAACAAAAATAAAAATTTAGAAGGGAAGATGGGCTTAGGAACTGATGGGGAAATGTTATGAAAGAATTTTAAAAAGATAATTTTGACTAAAGGAAGGGTGTTATTGAGAGTTCTTCCTTACGATAGAAAAGTTTAAGGTACATCTCTCTGTTTATTCCATACGAATTCGACTTCAGGGAGTTGTTACATAACACTGTCTTAGTACTGGAAAAGGGAAAAGTGAGGCCCTTATTGTTAAGGAACTTACATTCTAGTTGAAGAGACCCATGGGAGGGATTTTATGGTACAAAGGAACATAAAATAATCTATTTGCATAAATGCTTTGCTACTAATATTTCTGTGACTTTGGACAAGTGATTTAACTTCTCTTGGCCTCAGTTTTCCTCTCTTCAAAATTAGGATGGTGAGCTAGATGAAGGTCTTAAGACCTTTCCAGATCTATTATCTGTCAGTCTTTGGAATGGGGCTCATTAGGCATTGAGGTAGCAAGGTGGATCTTGGAGTCACACTTACTGGCTCTGTGGAGTGTGCTGGGAGGACTAGTACCTCTTGGGTATGGGCTTCCTGAGTCCTTTCCAGGGCTGCTCATTCGCCTTCGGTGTCTACCCAACTCTCACCTGTGGCTCCAAAAAGCAGGCATACTGGCCACACCCTGTTACACCGTCATGGCAGACAAGCTGAACCAGGTTGAGGGTAACCACCAGGCTTGTAACCCACTGGTGAGTCAGCGGGGTGTCTACTCCAAATGCGAAGATTTCCCCTGGCGGAACGGGCAGATGAGAACAATTTGTTCCAACATCCATGAAGGCCACCCAAGCAGGCTCTGTGAAGCACTTAGGGCTTGTCAGGCACTGAAGATGCCAAGGTCATCCACTGCAAACTGGGCCATTGCCAGTCATCTTGACTTTTGTCCTGCTGCTGGAAGCTGACGATTCTGGAAAAGAGAGTGAGGCTGACGACTTCGCTCAACGATGCCTCAAATCCCATTCACCACAAGTCAAGCTGTGTGACCTTAGGCAAATCATTTAATCAATTTGTTTCAGTTTCTTCCACTGTAAATGGGGATAATCATGGCATCTACCTCACAATGTTACGAAAATTGAATGAGACACTATGCAAAAAAATGGTTCTTAGCACCATGCCTGGCACACGGTACAAAGTTTGTTAGGTAGGGGCCATTTTGAACACAGGATAGGGAAATGCGGATTATAGGGGGAAATTTAGGTGGGGGAATAGAGCAAACCCAAGCTATTCTTATTTAAATTTGGAAAGTCTTGTGCAGAGGAGGGATGGGGAGATAGATCCACATTGGGGGGCAAGACTGGGGTGATAGACCAATGGTGGAAAGCAAGGAGAGATGAGGCTGGAAAGGCATTGGTGCTCTAATAGAGACATTAAAACCACACAGGGAGGAGAGTGCTTCTTGATTCCCAAACAACTGCTGGGACTTTGTTATTGACAGCATCTTCCTGTGGTTTAATGAAGAAGCCGCTTGGGGATGGTGACAAAGCAAGCACATTTCTAATTCAGATTGACACTACTCAAGACATTGGCATAACTGGTGTTTGTTTAATAATACTGTGATTTATCACAGAGTCTGGGAGAGCTTGCTTGATTTCTAGAGTAAACTGAACGTCAAGAACTAGAGAGAAAAAAAAAATGTTCCAGACAGGTTGCAGATGTTCTCAGATAAAATAATATTTCTTTGGGGGTAAGAAAAAAAAAGTGTAGGTTTGCATCCAGGGTAAAAAAAAGAAGTGTCTCGCCAGATTTATTTGTGGTGCTATTCCCATTTTAAAAATTCTGTTTATAATCTTCTCTTTACGGCTTAGGTAGCATTTTCTCATATGATGACTCTCTGGATCATCACAACCCCCCTGGGAGGGAGGCCTGGGCATGGATGATTATCTCTATTTTACAGATGAGGAAGCTGAGTCTCAGAGAGTTTAAGTGATTTGCCCAAAGGCAAGGGGAGCAGAGAGAAGGGAATAAATATTTATATAGCATTTACTATGTGCCAGGCACTGTGCTAAGCCCTTTAGGAATATTATACCATTTGATCATCAGGACAACCCTGGGAGTTAGGTGCTGTTATTATCCCCACGTTACAGTTGAGGAAACTTGCCCAGGTTCACACAGCTCATAAGAATCTGAGGCTGATTTGAACTCAGGTCGTCCTGCCTCCAGACCTGGTGCTCTAACCACCTGGTCACCTGACTATCTCAAGGTCACGATCTAGTTAGAGATCAAGCTGCGACTTGAACTCAGGTCTTCTGACTCCTGTTCAGAACTCTTTCTGCAGTGAATAGATCAGTTCAAATAAATCTTTCTATGTCTTTTTGAAATCATCCATTTCTTCATTTCTTACAGCACAATAATATTCCCTCACATTCATGTGCCCTGACATTCAGTCGTTTCTCAATCGTTGGAAATGCTTTTAGTTTCCAATTTTTTACCATCATAAAAAAAGATCAGCTATAAATATTTTTATACATAAAGGATCTTTTCCTCTTTCTTTGATTGCTTTTAGGAATAGGAAGAGCATGGTTTAGGTGGGTCAAGGGCACAAACTATTTAAGTCATTTTTTGTGTGTGTATAATTCCAAATTGATTTCCAGGAGGCTTGTATTCATTCACAGATCCACCAACAGTGGACACTATTTAAATCTCTTTTTTACTTAATTTTAAAAAAATAAACAAAAAATTTACTTTCTCTTCCTCCCATCTCCTTGCCCTCTCCCCTCGAAAAAGAAAAAAAAATCCTTGTAATAAATATGGGTATTCAAGCAAAATAAATTCACACATTAGCCATTAAAAAAATCTGCATCTTAGAGGTTTGTCATAATGGGACTCCATTTTTTAAAAGGCACCGTGGTATAATAGGATGAAGAATTAGGAGCAAAGTTTCTTGAGGGCAGGGACTGTTTTTTGCTTTTCTTTGTATCTCCCCAGGCTTAGCGCTGTGCCTAGCACACGGTAAGCATTTAATAAGTACTTCTGAACTGATTGACTGATCTGGGTTATAGTTGACTCTTTATTCCCTAATAATTAGAGGGTTTTTAAAGAAATGGGATAAATTAAAATAATAAATTAGCTTGTGATAAAACAGATTGCTTTTAATCTTTTTTTAAGGTTGCTTTTAACCTTTATCAAATTGACTGAGATAGTAAAAGATGACAAAGTTTAATGCTGGTGTGACTGTAGTAAGACAGACCCCATATTAAGAACATGTGGCATAATGGAAAGAATACTGACTCAAGAGTCAGAGGATCTGAGTTCAAATCATGCCTCTAACACATTATCTGGTGACCTTGGGTAAGTCAGTCATTTTTCCTGGGTTTCAGTGTCTTCATCTGGAAAAGGAGAGGGTTGGCCTAGATGGCCCTTCCAACACTAAAACTGTGATTATGTGATGAAATTCTGGCTCTGCTACTGAGCTTAGATGAGTTACTGAATTTCTCTGGGCCTCAGTTTCCTCAAAATAGCGTTAGACTCCCTGTCCTCTGAGATCCTTACTGTTCTAGGGCTAAGAACATGTGACCAGGCTGGAGGAATATGCAGGGGCTCATTACCAGTAGAACAGCCACTTAACCCTGAACTCTGGCCATGACAGCTCATGAAACAAAGAAAACCAATCCAATGGACCTCAGTCCTTTACAGGTTCTTTTTCCCCCCAACAGGGATGGGGGCAGTGACAGAACTGGGGGCAGGGTACTAGGGGTCACTCAGCTTGGAGTCTGTCTATAAACATTAGCCGGTGGCACTTGAAAAGTGAGATCCCTCTCCAGAGACTAAAGAGCAGACATACCATTGGAGGAACCATATTATACCAATGTGGACATTTCTCCGTATAAATGAAACCAGGAAATTACAGTCTAATGGAAAGAATCTATTTTTAAAAATATTTGGATAGCTGTATTTCACTATTACTAGTTTTCTTTGTAATCCTATGTATTTTGTTTTGTGCATTCAAAAATATGATTCTGAGAAGTGGGGAAAGGAAATAAGCATTTATTAAGCATCTACTGTGTACCAGGTTGGGAAAGTAGGTGGCGCAGTAGATACGGCGCTGGGCCTGGAGTCAGGAAGACTCATCTTCCTGAGTTCAAACCTTAGTAGCTGTAGGACCATCGGCAAGTCACTTAACATGTGAAAAAAAAGAAAATGGAAAATTACTCCGGCATTTTTAAGAAAACCCCAAATAAGGTCACAAAGAGTTGGACATGACCGTAAAAATGACTGAACGACAATACGCCAGGCACTATACTAAGCACTTTTTATAACTGTTACCTCATTTGGAAGAAAATGTTTACAGACTACCCCTGAAGCGGTCCATGATACTAAAAAGGCTAAGAATCTCTGGCTTATATGTTCTTCTTGGAGAGGCAAACATTACCCATCCAATGGCCATGGGAAACATCATTTCACAAGACATTGGGTCATCTCATATTATAGTACTTGTGATAAACCCTCGCAAAAACACCCCTGGGAAGATAACTGCAGCTTAGTTGCCAGTAGCTATTGCAGAGGAGGAGAAGGTAGGGGAATTCTGTAGTCAGACACAGCACTGCAAATTAAACCAGCACACATTTTAAAACTTAGTGATCTCATTGTGAAGGTGAGCATAGAGAAGAATGGTGATGTTGGAAAACATGGGTTATGGGTAAGAGATAAGGGAGGCCAAAGGTGTGAAGGCTGTACAGAAGCCTCATGCTCACCTCTCAGGGTTGAGACAATATTTGTAAAGTCCTCTCAAACCTTAAAACGCCATAGAAATGTTAGCAATTATTATGCTGAATTCTCTCCCAATGACAGTGGGGCCACCATATTTTAATCCTAACATCCTGATCTCCGATGTGCTACATGGGGAGACGGAAATGGCAGCAGAAAGCAACAGGATTGGGAGGAGATTCCTACACTCATGAAGTCACAGATCCAGGGAAGAATCCATCCAAATATCAAATTTGTAGAAGGGAGCCATGATTTAGGTAGAGGTTGGATTGGATCTTTTCTAAATCTAAGGTTCAACTGGTCTCCTTGCACCTCTTGGTCTCAGTTTCCTTATTGGTCATATGGAGCTCATTGTACCTGTCATCGTATCTTGTGAGTGATGCTGAGTATCAAATGAGATTTTGGAAAAACATAACAGCACTTCAGGGATTGTTATTTGAAAGAGAATACATCAAAGACATTGAAAGAGCCAGAGGTTCCAATCTTGACTGTCAAATCCTGGATCTACCCATTATTACTTGTGTCGTCTTGGGCCTCATCTGTAAAATGAAAGGATTGGACAGATGGCCTCTAATGTCCCTTGCGGCTCTAAATCTATGCTCTTTCCAGATTGAATGTCTTCTCTTTTTGAGGTTCTGAAGGAAGTTGTTTAGAGTCCAAGTTTCAGTTGTGTCTCATCTCTGGATCTGAAAGACCCTCGAGCAGACAGGCCTTCACAGTGAGAATCATCAGTGCACACAGGTGGCCTCTCTCTCTGCCTCTCCCACGTGTAACTAGAAGTCTCCAGGTGAGCGGGATTGTTTTTGTCTCTGTGCCAAGTGGGAGAACCGAGGCCAAGGGAATAAGTAGTTCAAGGGGAGGGGACGGGATCTTGGAAGTTGTTTTGAGTGCAAAAATACTTGCTTCCTATCTGGGGTAGTGCAGAAATGGTAGGAGACCATGTCCTATAATCAAGGGTTTGAACTCTGGGTAAAGAAAGCCCTTTTGGCCATTTCTTCTCCCACCCCCATCCCTCCACTGTCACTGATAACTACTCTTCTTCAAGGGAAGCCCTTCCCAACTCCAAACAGCTATTTTTACTGACTTTGGGTGACTTTCTTTACTAGGTAGAGGAGGAGAAAGGAAGAGGGACAGAGGACATATTTTAAATCATCAAATGGAAGAAACTTCAGAGAGAATCTAGTCTATCCCCTTCATTTTATAAAGAAAGGGAGAAAGAGAAAGAAAGAAAATAAAGAAAAGAAGGAAGGAAAGGAAGGAAGGGAAGAAGGAACAAAGGGAGGGAAACAAAGCATTTATTAAATGCTTACTAAATGCCAAGGACTGTGCTAAGGGCTAGAGCTTATAAGAAAGCTCAAACCCAGAGTTGGGAAATAACTTACCCAAGGTCCCACAAATAGCAAATTGAAAGCTGGGATTTGGATCTGGGGCCTCTGATCCTGTTCACAACACTAGTGAACCATCTGTGATGTGGCTTTTTCTGGTCTAGGGAAGGAGTTTGTCTTAGAAGGCTAAGGTGAAGACTGAGTTTCTCTGTGCCGTTCCCTTAAGCACCATAGATTCTGGGGAGGCGAATGTGGAGTAAATGGAAAGGAAAATGGTGGGCTTATGTCTGTCAGATCTTCAGCTCTTGGTGAGAAGTTCCAGGCCCTTCACAAGGCCTTCCTTATCATCCACTAAAGACAGAATGACAGCTAGACATGGAGACAGGAAAGCTGGATTTCAAATGTAGGCTCAAACCCTTACTATCTGTGTGACCTTGGGCAATTTCCTTAACTTGCTTGCCTCAGTTTCCTCATCTGTAAACTGGAGACAATAACTGCATTTACCGCCCAGAGTTTTTGTGAGGCTCAAGAGAGATAGTATTTGTAAAGCACCTTTTAAACCTTAAGGTGCCATAGTGTTTACTAACATGATTTTTATATCATCACCAAGGGAGAATATTACATATTTTGTGCTTCAATCCTGGGCAATTCAATTAAATTCAGCAAATATTAAACACTTGCTCTGTGTCAGGGAATGGTGCCAGACACTAAGGGATGCAGAACCAAAAATGAAGCAATCCTTCTCTTCAACGACTTTATATTTTCATGGGAGGAAACAATCAGTACATTGGCAAGGAAACACAAAATGTGTGCAAGATAAATTTTTGGGTGGGGGTTGGGGGAAGAATTAAAACTGGGAGCTATTAAAATTAAAGAATTAAAACCAGGGAGGTCTCTTGATGGGGTTCCACAAGGCAGAGATGAGGAGGGAGAACACCGTTGGCATGGCAGAGGCAGCCAGCCTGGCTCAGGCGAGGGTCCAGAGACACGCTATCCCTGTCTTATTTCCATCCGGAAGCAAGAAGTCAGAGGGTGGCCAAGTCCCCCTTGTCATTTGGCTGCCTATTCGATCGTTCTGCTGTGCCTGACCTTCACAAGTCACCTCACCGCTCTATGCCTCAGTTCCTTCATTTGTCAAATGGGAAACACAACACTCACCCATGCCTATTTCCCAGGCACATTGGGAGGGTCACAGGAGATAATAAACACATACAGACCTGAAAGTGTCTTTGAAAAGAACAAAGTGCTGGGATTATTTAAGGGGTGGCTATTAATGATCATTATATCTTACTATTTATAAAATTGAGGAAAATAAGTTGTATGTGTTCTTTGCTTTGGATGGAAACTAGGAGGTAGAAGAAGGTAGAGGGGGGCTTGGCTTGGGTGACAGCTGCTGACAGGGAAGGGGGGAGGGTCTTGCAAGGATACTTGCTCTAGGGGGCCTCAGAGGAGGTCATGGAGCTAATTTCACAGATCTGAATGCCCTTCCATCCTTTATATCTGTGGGAAGAAGTACTTACTTATTCTGGCTGGGGGCTTCCTAAGCCCGTCAGAACCCCACCTTATAGTCAGTCAATTACTGCTCCTCCTGTCCTGTAGGCTGATCCCAATGATCCGTGATCACCACATATCCAACAGTCAATGCAAGAATGAAACTATTATTCACCACATCTTTTTGGAGACATCTAGGTGGTCAGAATGCTGGGCCCAGAGACACGAAGACCTGAATTCAAATCTTGCCTCAGATAGCTACTAACTGTGTGATCCTGGGCAAGTCACTTAACTTCTGCCTTGGTTCTCTCGACTGTATTTATTTACAACATTAAATATCTCTAAATTTTGAGTTTCAAATTCTCTCCCTTCTTCCATCCCCTCCCTCACCCACTGAGAAGGCAAGCAATAATACCCACTCTACATGTGAAGTCATGCAAAGACATGCTTCTATTTCCTCAGCTGTGAAATAGAGAAATTGTAACACCGACCTCCCTGGCTTGTTGTGAGGACTAGACTTCTTTTTGTTCGGAGATATCGTGGTCACCTGTATATTTGTCCTGTGTGTTTATTATTTGTACATTGTTGCTTTCATGTTGTCTCTCCTATTAGATTGTGAGCTCCCTTCTTTTTATCTTTAGCACAGAGACAGGCACATAGTAGGTCCTCAATAAATGTTTATTGACTGACCCGATCCAACCCTCTGCCTCCATGCCAGCATCATTATTTTTTGGAGGCAATCGGGGTTAAGTGACTTGCCTAGGGGCACACAGCTAGTAAGTATCTGAGTTCAAATTTGATCCACTGCGCCAATTAGCTGCCCACGGCGTCACTATTCAGCAGCTGTCTTGCTCTTAAGGAATTGGTCCCTACCAACTCTAAATCTCTCATTTTGGAATCTCAGAGGAAGATTTCACCTCTTTCCCAGTAACTTTCTTAGTCTCAATAGCCTATAATTTCAGTATCTCTTCTTTATATGAGGGGCAGGGGAGAGCAGTGCCACCCAGTAGAAAGTTCTGGATTTGGAGACAGAGGACCTGGGTTCAAATCTTGCCTTTACCCTTTTCTATCAGAATGATCATGGGTAAGTTAAGTCAAGAAGTTCTTATGAAGAGCTTAGTAAGTGAGAGGTACTAAGCTGAGCACTGGGGATACAGAGAAAGCAATCCCCACACTCATGCCCCCAGGACAATCCTTGCTGTCAAGGGACTCCCAATCTAATGGAGGAGACAACAGGCAAAAAAATTATATACAAAGAACACAGAGACAGGATAAAGTGGAGAGAATCCCAGAGGGAAAGAGACCAGAAAAGGCTTCTTGAAGAAGGTGGGACTTTGAGCTTTGAAGGGAGCCAGGAGGCAGGAGATGATGAACAAGAGGCATGGGAAACAGCCAGTGAAAATGCCTGATCAATCAATCAACATGTATTTGTTAAGTCCCTTACATATACTAGGCATTAGGAATACAAATGCAAAGAATGAAAAAATTTCTAATTGGGAGGAACTTAACCTCTCTGTGCCTGTTTCCTCACTTGAAAAAATGAGAGGGTTGGGTAACATGGGTGTCAGAGATTTCTTCCAGTCCTGAATCTGTAATCCTATTCTGTTTATGAACTCGGAGTACAGATTGAAGCAGATTTTTTCTGCTTTTTTTTTTGCAACATGGCTAATATGGACATATGTTTTTCATGACTTCACATGTATGATTAATTTTATATTGCTTGCCTTCCTAATGGAGGGAAGGACAGAATTTGGAACTCAAAATTTTAAAAACTGAGTGTAAAAGAATACAAGCCTATTCTGAATCTTACTCAGATTCTCTGGATTACAATTTTAATTCTATCCTCAGGAGGAGATGGACAACTGCCAACCACCACCTTCCACATAGAAGGCCCGATCAAAATTCTGTTCTGGTCCTCAAGACCCTTTCCTGAAGGTGGAAATGCAAATTCCTCTTGACCCCAGCTACTAACATCAGTTTGCCAGCATTTAGTCCTGCCTTGAATCTCCCCCAAGCAGAGAGTGTTAGGATTCTGAACTGACTCCGAGAAAGAGAGCTTGGTTCCACCCCCAGCAAGCTGTCCATCTTACAGTGCCAGAGGGCATCTCTGGGCTCCGTTTGGGTTCTGCATCCTCCCTGAAGCCTTCCGTGGCCATCCCAGCTAGTAAATGACCTCTGTGTCCTCTGAATACATGGAGTATTGACTATCTGTCTGTCCCCCTTTTGGGGGCACATACCATACGCTGCTTGTAATGGGAGCTCTCTTTTCAAGTGCATGCCTTGCTGCATCCTCTGCTGAACTTCCTTGTGGGGTCTTTGAGGGCAGAGCTCACAGCTGTCCCTTCTTTGTGTGCTCCCTAAGTGCCCTTGCACAGTGTTGGGGCTCAGGAAATGTTTGATTGATCATTAGCATCATCTACTTCTAAAACAGGAACTGAGGAAGGTGGACACCTTCATTTAAGGTTTTCTTCCCAAGGGAAAGGAATGATCCCTTTCCCCGGGGGGAAATGGGATTAAAAAAAAATCACTGTATAAAGTGTGGTAAAAATTCTGCATGCCTCAGATGCTATCTCCTGATGCTACAATCTTACTAAAAAAGGTGGGGCCCCCACGTGCTCCCTCCTAAGAGTATGAGATTGATGAAAAATGCTATCTGCCTCCAGAGAAAGAACTGATGGAGTCCGAATGCAGATCGAAGCCGACTATTTTTCACTTTCTGTATTTTTTTTCCTTTGAGTCTGTGTCTTTTTTTACAATATGACTAATACGGTAATATGTTTTGCATGATTGAATATATATACATATATGTCTATCTATCTATCTATAACTTATGTCAAATTGCTTACCATCTGAGGGAGGGGGAAGGTGAGGGAAGGGGAATTTGGAACTCAAAATTTAAAAAAATTGAAATTTAAAAATTGTCTTTACACATAACCAGGGGAAAAAATAAAATATCATAAAAACATAAGAGCAGGAGATCAGAGGCAGAGAACTGGAAAGGACCAGAGAGACAGATTGTCTAGATCGGGGGCTCTTAACCTGGGACCTGTAAGGTTGTTGAGTTTTTAAAAATTTAATAACTGTTGTTTCCTCTATAATCTTTTATATTTTATTTGATACCCATAAAATGTGATTCTGAGAAGGGGTCCCTGGGCTTTCCTGCACTGGCTGAAGAGCCTAGAACAGAAAGAGTATTACAGTGATGTTGGTGTAGTTTAATCTCATTTTTACAGGTGAGGAAACTGAAACCCACAGAGGTTAAGTGACTTGCCCAATATAGTAACCGGCTGGTCCAGGACTTGAACCAAGGCCATTTGCCCAGTGTTCTTTCCAGTATCCCATTCTACCTCTCAATTATTGAAAAAAAAACTTGGACTGGGTTGGGGTGCAGGTGGATCAGGGCTGAATTCACCTTCAGTGTACTTAGAGTCTAATAATAGCAGCAGCAACAGCAAGCGTTTAATAGCAATTTAAGGTTTGCAAAATGCTTTATAAATATTACCTCGTTTGGTCCTATTATTTGGGGCTATTATTATTAATCCCATTTTACAGATGAAGAAACTGAGGCAGAGGCCAAGTGATTTGTCCAGGGTCTCATAGCTAATAAGAGTCTGAGGTTGGATTTGAACTCAGGTCTTCTGACTCCATTGCAGCACCCAGCCATCAGTCTCTCTTTGTGCCAATGATCAGAGAACTAAAATAATACCCTCAGACAGGAAACAGGAACCAGGAACTTGGCGAGTGACCTGATTCAATTCTACAAGCAGGTGTTAAGGGCCTGTGGTGCTACATGCAAGGGACCGGAGAAACAAAGACAAATAAAAATAGTTTCTGCCTTCCAAGAGTTTGTGTTCCACTGGGAGGGTACAACATGTACCCAAATAAGTGGAGAAAAAGTACTGAAAACCCAAAGTCGCACAGTCATTATGAGATGGAGAAAGCTTGTGTAAGATGCGACACCTGAACTAGACTTTGAAGGAAGCCAGGCAGAGGCAAGGAGGGAGTAGATATGGGAGGGCAGAGGAGGAGGAGGGGAAATTGTGCAAAGGCTAGGAGGGAGGGAAACAAACATTTATTAAGTGCCTACTATGTGCCAGGCACTGTGCTAAGCACTTTACAATACTGTCTCCTTTTGGGAGGTAGCTGTGATTATTATCTCATTTTGACAGATGAGGAAACTGAGGCAAACAGGTTTAAGTGACTTGCCCAAGGTCACACAGCAAGTAAGTGCCTGAGGCTGGATTTTAATTTGGGTTTTTTCTGACTCCAAGCCCAGCATTTTATCCATAATTTTGGTCTTGTATGAGTGACAGTGGAATGAATGGAGAATTCATGATGGGGAATAATAGGAAATAAGACTGGAAAGGTAGGCGAGGACCAGATAGCTGGGGTTTTTAATAAATGCCAGACTGAGAAATTCATATTTTCTTCCAGAGACAATAGGGAACCAGTGAAGACTTTTAAGAGGGAAGATAACATAATATGGGCTTTAGGAAGATCGATTTGATAGCCATATGGAGAATGGGTTGGAAAGAAGAGAGACTAGAGATAGGGAGACCAATTATTAGGAGGTTATTGTAATAGTTCATGTGATAGGCAATGGGAATAGAGGCTGTGTGAGAGGAGAGGGCAATTTCAAACGATGTCATGGATAGGCTAGACAAGCCTTGACAACCGATGGGTTGGGGGAGATGTGAGGGAGAAAGAAGAGTCAAGAATGACTCCGAGGTTATGAATTTGGGTGACCACAAAGATGGCAGTGCCAATAAGACAAATGAGAAAGTCTGGAAGAAGTCTAAACTGAATGAAGGAAGGATAAGAATTCTGTTTTTAAAATGCTGAGCTGGAGATGTCTATGGCATATGCAGGCAGAATTGTCCACCAAGAGAACTGAAGTTCAGAAGAGAAGGTGGGAAATGTAGATTTGGCCATCATCTGAACCCATCGGAGCTGCTGAGGTCACCAAGTGAGAGGATGTGTGGTCCAAGAGAGAGAAAGGATGTGGTCCCTTGGACTGGGTTGGGGGTGCAGGTGGATCTGGGCTGAATTCACCTTCAGTGTCCCAAGATGGAGCCTTGGAGGATGCCTACACTTTGTGAGCAGAAGGAGAAGTCAGCAAAAGAGAAAAGGAATGTGGTTTTTTCTGCTTTTGACTGTAGAGAGGAGTTAATCTCATGCAATTTTAAAGCAGAGAGATAGGGTCTACCATCAAAGCTACATGGCTTCCAATCAGACTAGGTCTAGGTGAGAATTTAGAATCATAGGATGTCAGAGCTGGAAAGAACCTCAGAGATCATCTTAAGTCAAGTCAACAAGCATTTATTAAGCACCTACTATGAGCCAGGCACTGTGCTAAACTCCAGAAATACCCAAAAAGGCAAAAGACAATCCCTGCTCTCAAGGATCTCACAGTCTAATGGCAGGGACAGCATGCAAACAACTTTGTACAAACAAAATAAATATGTTTAAATGGGATAAGTTGGAGGTCATGGACCCCTTTGGCAGTTTGATAAAGTCTAAAGACCCCTTATCAGAATAACATTTTTAAATGCATAAAAATACATAAAGTCACAAAGGAAACAAGTTATATTGAAATATAGTTATCAACATATCCATATATTTGTATAATTGTGTATATATACACACATACATATATGTATACATATATATACATGTGTATACATACATATGTGTGTGTGTGTGTGTGAGAGAGAGAGAGAGAGAGAGAGATTGAGAGAATCAGTCAGTCCATGGCCCCCAGATTAAAAGCCCGATCCCATAATTTTACAGGTTGAGAAACCAAGGCCCAGATTGGGAGAAGTGACTTGTGCAAGGTTTCCCATGGTAGTAGATGACAGAGCCCAGAGTCGGATGCAGCTCCTTTCCTTTCTGTGCCATGCCACCGACCTCATAGGACAGAAATTAAGGGAGCTATGACTTCTCTAGAAGGTGGAACCAGACCATATTTCTATGGTGCTCTAAGGTTAAAAAGGGCTTTCGTCCGAGCAGCCTAATGAGCTGAACTAGATGGGGTTAGGGTAACTGACAGGGGCACTTTAGGAGGCCTGCAGTTATAGAGGCCTCTAGGAGAGAAGTGAATACAGCTTGATCTACAGCCCAGGTCTCAAAGTGTGGTCTAAGGATCCCTGGGGGACCCTGAGACCTTTTCAGGGAGTCCAGGAGGTCAAAACTATTTCCATAATAATACTAAGATGTTATTCACCTATTGAAATATTTCTTCTTTTTCCAACCTACGTACCTCTGTCAGGTTGGAATTTCTTCATATACTTCAACCAAAACAATGTATCATAACAGAGTAGAAAGGAGAATCTAGTTTTCTGCTATTAAACTGTGCATTGAAGAGATTTGTAAAAACATGTAAAATAGTGTCCCTCTTGTCACCAATTTTTTTTGTTTCAGGAAATATAGCTATTTTCCACAAAAATATGTTGTTAGAAATAACCTTAATTTCTAATGAAATTTTAAATGAATTAGTATTTTTAAAAATTTCTGGTTTAACTTCTAATATGATGAATATTAAAAATATAACTTACATAAATAGAAGCTCTTTGGAGTCCTCAATAATTTTTAATAGTGTAAAAGAGGCCAGATACCAAAAAGTTTGAGAACTACTGGTCTAGAACCTAGGGAAAGGAACCTTTGGGAGAAAGGTACCTTCCTCCCTCAGGGGTCCATGCACCAGGGCAGGATCCCAGAGGGCCAAGGTGACTATAAAGCAAATTAACTGCACAGTCTGGGTCCAAACGGACAAGTAGTCAGGATAGGAAGCCAAGGATCACACTAGCCCTGGAAATGAATCCATCTCTGCTTTGGGCTAGAATGCTGCTTTTTTTTCTTCACCTAATTCAGACAGGAATAGGAAATAGGAACACAGAAGGGAAAAACTTGAGACCAGCTTTGGATGTTGGTCATTTCCACTTCTCGCTTCATTTGGTTCCTAGGTTTCCATTTCCAGATTTCTTGCTTCTTCCTCCCACCTCCAGATCCAGTTAAAAAATATGAATTACCCATTTCTATTTTAGGTTGTAAAGCCCCTGCAATGAAACCATGTGACCACTTGAGGGCTCTTGCCCTTCCTTACTTCCCGCAGTTTAGGACTAGCATCCTTTGGGTCAGCTTTGGGGAATGTCAAAAGCTAAGATACGATAATTAAGGGAGTTCTCTGTTGGAGGCATATCTCTTCTCAGGAGTTATGGGTAACAGATATGATGGCCCTGCAAGCTTTTGCCTACTATCTCCTTTGCTTCTCTGGGATGGAGGTAGGAATCATCATATTCTCCAAGATCCACTTTGGCCACAGGCTCTTCTTCCAGGGGGCCAATAAATCATTGCTGAGTCAGTAAGCTGCCCTTCCCTTTACCTTATTCCATTCTCTCCTCCTTGTTTCAATCCACAAACTCACCCTAGTTTGCCTCAGACTCCTGCTTCAGGTTTTTCCTTATTTTCCTCCCTTCCTAAGTTGACATGGCTCCTACCCGGGTCTATGGCATATTTTTATCTGAAATGGGCTGGGAGGTAATTTCTCACCTCTCTCTTGCTCCTTTTGATGCCTGTGTGTGGGGTGGTGTGAAACTACTCTTTGGGGAGGAGTCCCTATGCTCGGAGAGTTACCTTCCCTAGGGAAAGGTTGCCACCTCTCCTGGAGGATCAGGATCTGCCCTTTCCTGGATGCATGGGAGGGGATATACCAGACATTAAAGGCCCTGGATATGAACTGAACCTTAATCAGAAGGCTGTGGTCTGCAAACTCAGATGCTTCAGGAGTTCCTGAGTTCTCAGCCTGTGTCTCTCTCTTTTTGGGAATGAACCCAGGAGCCAAACTGAAGTACCCAGAACACGTGAGGAAGCAGGGGGATGGGCCAGAGGAAGGTCCCTCAGTCTCTTCATACGTACCTCCACACCCCCAGCCTATAAGAACTTCAGAAACAAGATCTAGCTTTCTAAGATGGGGGTCTAACTGCCTATCCCAGGGTGGGGAACCTGTGGCCTCCAGGCCACATGTGACCCTTTAGGTCCTCAAGTGCAGCCCTTGGACTGAATCCAAACTTTATAGAACAAAGAACTTGGATTCATTCAAAAAGGACCACACTTGAGAACCTAGAGGGCCACATGTGGCCTGGAGGCCACAGGTTCCCCACCCCTGGGCTGGGGTATGTGTGTGTAAGGATGGACAGAGTGTGCTCCTTCTTTATATTAAAAGTCTTTCCAAAGCAATTGGTTTTGAGGTGTCCTAAGTTAGGTGCAAAGCTGTTTTGCTTTTTGCCTGTATCAGAGGCAGGTAGTGACTAGGTGCCTCTTCCCATAAGCAGAGATGGTGAGGAAAAGGAGTTCTAGAATCTCCCAGCCCCTCGGTATGCCTTGCAGGACTGAGCAGGGAGCTGCCAACACTTTACTTCAATAGCTGTCCCTGCTGAAGAGCTGGTGCCTCAGGGGGAGGGACATGGGCCTTTCCTGGCCTGGCACTAGTTCCTGGTGGACCTAGTTCAGAAGACAGGTACTGTTACAGGGAGGCCGTGCAGATAATTGGTGCTCCCACCAGGGGCAGCTGGAAAGGGGGCTGCCTTTTCCTCTGTTCCTGCCCCCTCCCCCCTTCCCCTTTCTACTGTGGGGCTTCTAGGTCTAACCTGGCCCGGGAGACACCAAAGAAGGCGCACACAGCTACCTGTGGGAATGTCAATCTTGCTGCAATCCAGCGTGGAATGATGTCTGTTCCCTGGGCCAAAAGGGTCCTAGCCTTCTAAACAGTGGGCAGGAGGAGGTGGGATGGGGCTGTTTTTATGGCTTTCGGAGTGGGGAGCGCAGGCCGCTCCCTGAGAGAAGCAATGCTGACCAACCAGGCGGTGGCTGCAGCGACCTCTTTCCCGCAATCCCAGAGGCAGCGGCGGTACAGGAGGTGGAGGAGGGAGAAGAGGAAGAGACACAGAGGGAGAGATGGAGAGAGGGAAAGAGGGAGAGAAGGAGGGGCCCTGCCCGCCAGCCAATGCGCCGGGCGCTGCTGCCCGTCGAGCCACGTGTGCCCGCCGCCCCGGGTGGGTATGAATGGGAAACCGGGGCCGCGCCTAGGGACTGGCCACCATTTCCCCCGGCGCAGAGGCAGAGAGAAGGGGGAGCAGCTGGACCAGGGGCTCCGAGTCCCTCTTCCCTCCCCCAGTCTCTTAGGAGAATTTTCCTCCCCCTCGCTCCCACCTCCCTACTCCCACCTCATCGCCCTGCCTTGCCTTCTGCCAGCCCTGGCCCCTTCTGGCCCCCTCCGTCCAGCTGCGCCCCGCCGGCTGGGAGCAGGCGCCTCCCTCAGTGGCGCGTCTGGGGAGCTCCGCGGACAGCGACAGCGGGCTGGCTAGCTGCTTGCCCTCCATCCTGTCTGCCCAGAGCTGGCCCGGGCACTGAGTGGTGCTGCTCCCGCTGCCAACTTCGCGCCCGATAGGGGCTTTCTCTCCCTCTTTGAAGACCCGCGCTCAGGGGGTCCTTCTCCTCCTCGCCGGAGAATACTAGCCCTGCCTTGAGCCTCTAGCAGCTCGGGCGCCAGCTCCGCGCCCCTAGGGAGGGGACAGAGGGCACAGGAGAGCCAGCCAGCGAAGCTGTGGGCTGTGCTTCATTTCCTAAAGAACCATCTCCCCTAGACTCTCTCTTTTCCCAGGGGAAACCTAGCGCCTACAGTCCCACTCACTGCCTGGGGCTTCAGAGAGTGGCCCCTTCCTAGCCCCCAGCCGTGGTGGAGGAAGGGTCCTGGGGAGGCGGGGAGATATACGGAAAGAACAAAGAGGTGGAAACCTTTTGAGGGGCAGTGATTCCCAGCCTGAACCTGCACGACCCCGGAAAGCCGTCGAAATCTCCACTTTCTCCGAACGCTCCTTGCTTGAGCCCCCCCACCTCCATCCCCATTCCGTGCCCCTTCATTTCCTTTAAGCCGGTCTACTTGCGAACTCCCGGGGAGAACCAGGTGCCGGCCAGAGCGAAGATGAACCCAGGCTCCGAGCAGGGAGCCCCGGCCGCCCTGGGGGTGGTCACCGCCACCTGCGTCTCCAAGGTGGAGCTTCGACTCAGCTGCCGGCATCTGCTGGACCGCGACCCGCTCAACAAGTCGGACCCCAGCGTGGTGTTGCTAATGCAGTCCCAGGGCCAGTGGGTGGAGGTAGGAGGCGGCGGTGGCGGCGGCTGCGGGGAGAGAGACGGCTTGGGAGGAGAGGGAGGCAGCGGTGCGTCAGGCGGAGGACTCAGGATGGGCTAGGGCTGGGAGTGGGGAACGTGGCCCAGCCCAGGACGAATCTGGGGCTGGGAGGGGGCGGGAATGGTGAATTGCGGGGCACTCAGCGGTCCCCTTGGAGGCAGAGGTCTTTTAGCGGGACGACTGAGAAGCCCTTCCTCGGAGAGCTCAGGTGCACCCAGCAGAGGAGGGCTAGCGGAGGAGTCCCTTTACACTCCCTTTGGGGCGGGAAGGCTTCTGTGCCCCTTCGCTCCAGAGCAGTAACAGGTTGCTTGCTAGGGGATTGCTTGGTTCCCTCTAGGTACCCTAGTGGGAATGCTGCGCCCCTCCTCCCCATCCTGCCAATGATGCTGGGTCCTTAGAAGCTAGAGGAGGGACTGAAATCCGGGTGTGTGTGTTTTTTGGGGGGTGAAAGAGAATGAAGGGACACACCTCCATCCTTGTTTACGGCTCCGGAAGGTGGTAGATTGCTGCCTGGGTCCCTGCGCCCTGGGCCCTATCTATTAGAAAATTAGTTTTTGATGTCGGAGTGGTGAAGGCCACCCTGACGGGGAGGAAAGGTGCCTAGGAGTCCGAACGGCTTAGGGAGGCTGGCCTGGTGATCTGGGGTTGAGGTGGGAGGAGGAGTGAGTCTGCCCCGGGATGGGGGAGGGTGGTTAGCCTTTCCCGATTGGGGAGAGGGGCTTATAGACACCTCCCTCCTTTCATCCCCAAGCCTTCTCAGCTCTCTGATGACTTTATCAATTTCCCAGTCTCCCAGTTTTCCACCCGCCCCAGCTGGCAAGGGTCAGGGCCCGGCGTTCGGAGCGAATGAGCGCAGACTTGAGTCCGGTCTTTTGGCCCCATTCAGGGTGTGGCCAATCTCACGGTCACCCTCCGGGTTGACGTGGTGTCCACACGGCCCAGGGAGGCTCCGGGCTCAGGTTCTAAGGAGTGTAGCCACGGCCAGTGGCGCCAGCAGTTGGTTTTATGGCCGGTGAAGCTGACCCCAGGGGCTGTTAGGATGGTTCAGTGTCGGATGCCTGGAACAGACTTGATCCTTGGCAGATGCCAGCAGTCAAGGTCCCTGTGCCCTACTCATCTTAGGCCGATAATCTCTTGACCTTCCTGAGGCTACGGGCACCACATTTAAAACTAGACAGGAGTCTTTAGACCCCTGAATATCCCGTCCCAGGAGGGCCAGGATGGGTGGAATCTTTTAATGGAATTTTGATTCCGTTGCTTTAGAAATGCAGGCTCTGGGGAATATTATAAGAAGAAACAAGGGAGTTAAACCTGGCTGGGGCAAGGAGCGGTGTGTGTCGGGCAGGCTGACTTTGTGCACCTGAGATTCTTGGGAGGGTTGCCAGAAGGCTACCTGGAAATCAGCACTCTCCCAAGACTCGCTCTTACGTTCCTTCTACTCTAGTCTCTACACTCCACCCTCCGTTCAGGAGGCCAAGACCGAAGAATCTATGGTCTCATTTCTTCTCAGGTGGGGGGTGGGGGCGAGAGAGGTGAGGGGCCAGGTTGGCTTTTTCGGTGGGTGTTGGGTTCAGTGAAAGTAGAGGAAGCTGGAGGGAAGGCTGAGAGTTTAGCCGGAGTCTAGTGAAGGGGGGGGGGGGCAAAGATCTCTTAGAAAGACCAGTTTAGGGCAAGTGATGATACTACTACACGACTTGAATTAACTGCGACTTGACTGCCCCAATCCACTGAGCTATGGGAGAATTAACCTGCAACCCTACCGTTATTCTCTGTTTTTGGGTCGGGGAGAACAAGAGGGTGAGTGGTTTTAAGGCACTGGGGTCCTGTGGAAAGACCACTGGCCTAGAAGTCAGATGACCCGGATTGGAATCTCAGTTTGTCTCTGTGTAGTCTTGAGGAGTTCGCAAGTTTCTTTCTTTTAGCTCCGGTTATAAATAAAAGGAGGGAGTTCGACCTGATGACCTCTAAAATTAACTTTCAGCTCTAACATTTTAAGTCTAATTGTTACTCAGGCTCCTCAGTTTTCTCTGGGTTGGGCCTCTCTGCTTTGGCCCCGGCTGTCCAGAGGGCCCAATCTGCCTCCCTGCGATCAGTCCTGCTGATGCAGGACTAGAGTGTTGTGGTGGGGGCGGGGCAGGATGATGAAGGGACAGAGAAGGGAAGAGACACCTAGAGCCACTCTTGGTCGAGGGAGAGTGTGGTGGGATCCACCTGCTGGGGCCCCTTTTCTTCTCCAGATCCTATGACCAGTTTGTTCTGGGAATCCCGGATGTTCACGTCCTTGGCGGACTCGATTGCCCTGACCCCGGCTGAGCCGACATCCTTCCACAGTCCAAGAAGCAAAAGTGCCTCTGGAGCATCTCGCTCTCTCTCCTGAGCCCCTCCCTGGGCCGCGGGCCACACTGCGGGCCTTATGGACCCTGGGGATCTGCCCCCAGCCTGGGTGCCTGGGCCAAAAGCCCGGGAGCCAGCAGTCGGGTCTGCTAATGGCTCGGCCACACTAATGGGCTGCGGTTTGTCTATCTGCTCCTTTCCATCCATCCATCCATCCATCCATCCACCGCCTCCTTCCTCTTCCCCTCCTCTGACTGGATGGGGCGGGATCGCGAGGGCTGAGACGGAGTTGGGAAGAAGCTGCAGGAGAAGAAAGGGGCTGATTAGAAGCACCCGCCTCCAAGCACGAGAAAGGAGGCTTGGGCAGGCTAGCTGCTCCAGAGAGACAGGCGGGACTGAGAGCCCACCGCGTTGGTGCCAGGCGTGGGCATGAACCTGGAAGGACTGAGGGCGGCCTGGGCCCAGCAGTCCCGAGGAAAGGCACCTCAGTCTATCCCAAGCCACTGTCTTGGGACCCAGGACAGTGTAGTCCGTTTGCTGTGTATAGATTTGACAGGCCCTAGGAGCTGCTGTCCATGAATAGAGAAGGACAAAAAAGGGAAAAGCAGCAGGAGCTTTTTGAGGCAAAGAGGGGTGTGGGGAATGGGAAAGGGAACCCCACCTCCTGGAGAGTCGGCAGGAGCTCCCGGGGACCAGACCAGAGTGTCCTAGGGGAGGTCGTACCTCTCAGATCGTAGACAATGGGAGGGCCCTCCGAAGGCTGACTGGACTCCAGCTGATTGTGGCAAGGCTGGGGAAGTCCCTGGTCCTTGGAGAAAATAGGGCAGGGATGTCTCCAGATGTTTGGAGTCACTACCCGGCTCAAGGACAGAGGTTGCTCTGGTGCCCTTCGGTCTCCTCATCAAGAAACAGTCTTCATTCATTAATTGATCTGTTCCCTCTGTTTAAGTGGGAGCTTTCCTGTGGAGTTGGGAATGGAAGTTCCCCATCCTCCTTCTGAGTTTATAGTTAATCTAGGCCTAGCCTCAGGCCCCCACACAGAACCAGACTGGAGAGTACTAGGTAATCTCTTCAGAGGGGTGTGGCTGGCCCCTGGGAGGCCTTTCCCCATCAAAATCTAGGCTATACACCTGCTTTGTTTTCCTTAATTAAGATGCTTTTGTTGGGGGTGGGAAGGGGAACCTTCAGTCTCGAGTCCACAGGTGTCTTTCTAGGTCCTTGTGTGCAGCCTTTTGACTGACTCCAAGTTTTCCAGAACAAATCCTTTTATAAAGGGGATTTGTTCTGTGAGGTTTGGATTTAGTCAAAGCACTGAACCCGAGGACCTAGAGGACCATATCAGGCCTTGAGGCTGCAGGTTTTCCACTCTTGGTGTAGTGTTTTCTTTTCTTTTCTTTTTTTAGAGGGAGGAAGGCAGGGCAATTAAGGTTAAGTGTGTCAAGTGTCTGAGGCTGGATTTGAATTCAGATCCTCCTGACTCCAGGGCCAGTGCTTTACTCACTGCCTCACCCAGCTGCCCCTTGGTGTAGTGTTTTCACTACTGAGTGCTACACCCAGTTTCTGGTCTCAGCTCTGCCATTGACTGACCTTGGTTAGTTCATCTCATTTTCCTCATCTGTAAAAGGAATTTTGAACTAGCTGATACACAAGGCTCTTTCCAGTTCTGTTTTCTATAATGCATCCCTTTGGGCTATATGCCACTCTGCCCTTCAGAAAAGTGAACTCCCTCTGAAGGTTGCCATGTTCTGTCCAGAAGGGCTGAGGGTGATGGAGTTATCAGATCTCTTGGCTCAAAGGAAGCTGGCAACAGCGGAGCTTTCGAGCCTGAGTGGGGCGGAGGGATGGGAACAAAGGGACCCAGCTTGGATGAACCTTGGTGGGAGTGCTTGGCAGTTGCTTCACTCCGCCTGGTTGGCTAAGAGCCCGTGGTGGGAGAGACAGGCTACTGTGGTGCAGCAGAAAGCTCACTCACTTGATACATTGGACGTCAGAGGACCTGGGTTTGAATCCTAGATGTGCCATCTTTGGGGTTTGTAACCTGGGATCCATAGAACACCAATGGGTCTATTTGGATAGCTTTCAGGGGGTCTTGGATGGGGAAAAAAGGCATCTTTATTTCAATATTATTATTTCCTTTGTAATCCTATGTATTTTATTTTCTGCATTTAAAATTGTTATTATAAGAATAGGCTTCACGGAATGTTAGAAGGTCCATGATACAAAAGGAACCCTTATTGTTGAGCTAAGGCCTGGGACCATACTGTTGAGGGTGGAGTAAAAGGAACCAGACTTAGGGTTCTTCCAAGCTAAAGCACCAGTACCTTTAAATGCCCTTCACTCCAGGTCCCCTGCCACTGGAAGTCAGCATCCTCCCCTGGAATGATTTATTTAGGACCATAGATAAACAGAACTGAAAGGGCCCCTAGAAATAATCAAGTTCAATTCTTCTTACAGATGGGGAAACTGAGGTCCAGAATCAGGGGAAGGGCATGGGGGAAAGAGCACTCGATTGGGAGTCAGAATCCTAGCTTTGTATTTCATCGAGTATATTATTCTTCCTTTCTGAGCCTTGGTCTCCTCATCTGTAAACTTAGAGGAATGGATAAGATTTCTGGGAGTCCGTGAATTTAGATGGTTTAAAAAAATACATCTTTATTTTCACCAATCCTGAAGTTTACTATTTCCTTCAATTATTTAAAAAAGACACAAAAGATTATGAACCCCTGGATTACATTATCTCTAAGGTGCTGGGTGGTTGTAGATCCTATAATTTACCCCAGGTCACCCCAGGGAGTTGGTGTCATGTAGAGAATTAGGCATATGGGTGTCCTGACTGCCAGGTCAGGAATCTTCCCATAGCATCATGTGGCTTAAAGGAAAAGGGGACTTCTAACCTAGTATGCCAAGGAAAGATCCAAGACTCCCTCTCCAGGTCTCCCTACCTACCCACTCCAGTCTTTAACTGCTCAGAGGAGAACAGTGCCTAATACTGTCTCTACTGCTCGGTGTGATGGGATTATGACGTTGTTGTCGTCAATCGTTTCAGTTATTTCTGATTCTTTGTGAGCCAATGTGGAGTTTTCTTGGCAGAGGTACTGGAGCAGTTTTCCGTTTCCTTCTCCAGTCATTTGACAGATGAGGAAACTGAGGTAAACAGGGTTAAGTAACTTGCCCAGGGTGACAAAGATACTAAGTGTGTGAGGATGGATTGGAACTCATGAACATGAGTCTTCCTCATTCCTAGTCCAGGGCTCTATCCACTGCAGTGATTACGACATTACTACCCTCACACCAGCACAGAAGAATTTGAATTCCCCTTAAAGTTACCAGACTCACTTTTTGCTGGGACTGATCCCTAGTACTTGAGCCCCCAATTTCACTCTCTAGAGATCAGGAGCCCCCACACCAAGTATCGCCACATGAGATGCAAATCCCACTTGCCCTCTTTCCTTTGCTCAATTCCACCCATCTTGAGTTTAAGCAAAGATAATGATCTTCAAGGGGAAAATTTAATTTCAGAAGTAATATACATGAGGTTGCAGTAATTAAAAATGGGACTAAAGAAATCTACCAGGATCTATTCCATATTAACTAGCCTCATCTTTAGCTCCATGAAGTCTCTGCCCATATCTAGGCAGTCCAGATCTGCCATGGTCCTTAACTCTGAACTGTCTACCTTAGTACAAGGCTGGCCACCTACCTGTCTCTCCTTTTCTATTTCTGTTCAGCCAGAAAATGGGGCAGGAAGGCTGGCTTCCACTCTCTGGGGAAGTGACAAGGAGTGGCCTCCTTTTCACCCTTACTTTTCAAGCTGTAGCACAATAGGCCTAAAGGTGCTTTCTTATTTCAAGTCTTTGAGAGTGTTTGGGATGAAAACATTTATTCCAGAAGAATCCACTAGGATGAGTCTTCAGCTTGTGTGTGTGTGTGTGTGTGATATCAATATACCTATATCTTCTATCCCCCCTACACACACACACACACATACACACACACACACAGAGAGAGAGAGAGAGAGAGAGAGAGAGAGAGAGAGAGAGAGAGAGAGACTATAAACTCCTTGAGGACAAGAATTGTTGCTTTTTATCTTTGAACTCTCAGTGCCTTGCTAAAAGAGTGATCAAATGAGATAATCTGTAGAGTGCTTAACAGTGCCTAGCACATAGTAGGAACTTAACAAATGTTTATTCCATTCTGTTTGTAGCATTAAACTGACAAGGGAGATTTAACATGACTTTGGTGTTAGAGACATCTTGGGTCATGAGATGCTGAGGTAGGAAGTGTGGGCACAGAGTGAGCTGGGTGATTAGTACACGCACACACATACACACACAAATATGCATAATTTAAGGTCAAATATGATAAAAGGAATAGGAGAAATCTAGATAAAGTACTTTAGGAAAAATTGAGAAAGTAGAGAATCCTTTTTGGTGGGAGGAGAAGGAGGCACCAAACAGCTTAGTGGTAAGTGTCTGCCTCAGAGACAGGAAGACCTGAGTTCAAGTCCCATCTCTGACATATATAGGCTGCATCACCCTGGTCAAGTCACTGAATTTCCCAATGCTCTAGGCAACTCTTCTGAGCCATAGGTTAGAGAGAAGATACTGATTTCCATTGGTGGAGGGACTTTCTTAATTCAGGAATGTCCTGTACTCTTGAAATCACAGGTCTAGGAGCTAGGTAGGGTCTGAGCTCGATCTTGGAGAACTAGAAGAAGTCAAGGGGCAGAGAAGAGGGAGGATTGTAATCCAGCCAGACTTACTCCCAGTTTGGGAGATGGGGAATAGCTAATGATCTGTTTGGCTGAAACAGATATGCAGGGCAGGGAGTAATGTGAAACAAGGCTGGAGAGGTGAAGAGAGCCAGGTTTCTGAACCAGCTTTCTCTTGAAATCCAGGATAAAGAGTTTCTATTTTATCCTACAGGCAATAGAAAGCTGGGGAAAGCTTTTGAACAAGGGAGCAAAATGATTAGCTTTTCACATTAGGAGATGTATTTGTCAGCTGTGTAATAGGATGGACTGGAGAAGGGGGAAACTAGAGGCAGAGGAGCCTTTTGGGAGGCTATTCCAATAGTCCAGGACAGAGGGGTCCTGCTCCTGATTGTCTCAGCCAGGGAACTTAATCCTCCTTTGACTGAGTTTGGTGTCTCTAAATCAGTTCTAGCCCCTCACCTTCCCCCTCCATTTAGGTTCCTTAGAGTGGACTGCTCAGCTGAGAGAGGCATTCTCTCCTTTTTCCTCTCCAGGATCCCCAGAGTGGATTCTCCTTTTCTCCTGCCTTACTTTCTCATCTCTTAAACCTTTGATTCCATTTAGGAGCAGGTCTATTGAACCCTCCTGACCATTACCTTCTTCTGGAGGCAACCTGCCCAGGGGTGGAGATCCCAGGCTTGGGGTTTATTAGCAGTTCTGGTGGATCCTCCTTCCTGAAAAATATGAAGCTTTAGAGAGATTTGCATCAGGCTGCCTTTTTTTCCTGTGTTTTCCTGAAGCAGCCATCTGAAGATGGATGGTTTGGGACCATATCCAATGCCAGGCTTTAGTAGCTCCTCTGCCAATGTCTCTTGGGAGATTGCTGCCCCTGTCAGTGCTGTTAGAGGTGATTGCAGCTGGAGGACCCTTGAGCTGAAAGGTCCCTTGTAGGCCAAGGTTAGCACCTCTAGGTGTGCAGGTGCTATGTTGGGCCCAGGCTTTGGTTCTTAAAAGCATTAGCTTTGAGGGTCATCCCCACAATGGTGTGGGAATCCCTGCTAAGTCCCTGCTAAGTCCTTCTTGTGCCCTCTACTCTGCCTTCATTTCATTCAACTGGCATTTCTTATGCCCTGGCCAAGTGCCAGGCACTGATTGTGTTAGCCCCTAAAGCTACAAAGTAAAACAAACCTCCCTCCTAAAACAAAACAAAACCAAAAACCTGAAATAGTCACTGCCCTCAAGGACTTTACATTCTATCTCCACTTTATGCCAATGATCGAAGCTTAGTGCTAGGGTACTGTCTGGGGAGGGGAAGGCCGGAGAGAAGAGAGGTCCCTAGTTCACCATGTGATAATTTAATTCCCAGCCTGTATCTGAACTGTGGGCAATCAGGACCAGGGATAGCTTTCATCATCTCAGAGCAGGAGGAAGAGACTTGCCTAGAGTTGGGGGCTGCAGGTGGGGAGTGTAGTGGAGAGCTTAATGCTGCTTTTGGTGGTCCTAGAGGCTGGGGCATGGGGGGTGGTGCAGACTTGAGCTCAGAGGGGAATGGAGGGAGGCAAGGAAGGAGGGAGAGGAGTGTGGGAGCTTTGCTTTACTGCTCACTCGTGGAAAGCGTTTTCAGATATAATTACCTCATTTCATCCTCTTAACATCCCTGTGAAGTGGATTAAGAACACTTTCATATTGGGACAAGTTAGGGAGATTAAATATGTTTTGTTGTTTGGTCATGTCTGACTTTTCGTGACCCCATTTGGGTTTTTCTTTTCTTTCCTTTTTTCTTTTTTGCAAAGATACTGGAGTGCTTTGCTATTTCCTTCTTCAGCTCATTTTACAGAAGAAACAACCAAGGCAGGCAGGGTTATGTGACTTGCCCAAGGCCACACAGCTAGTAAGTGTCTGAGGCCAGATTTGAACTTAGGTCTTCCTGAGTCCAGGCCTGTCACTCTATCCACTTTGCCACCTAGCTGCCCTTTAAACGTGTTAGCCCAGCTCAACTAACAACCACGATAGCTAGCTTTTCTATAACACTTAAGGTTTCCAAGGCACTTTACATGTTTTATCTCACTTGATCTTCATAGTCCTAGGAGGTAGGTGGTATTATTATTCCAATTCCACATAAAGAAACTGAGACTGAGAGAGGTTTTAAACAGCTAGAAAGTATCCAAGGCAGGATTCGAACTCAGATCCTTCAGACTCCAAAGTTCAACATTCTTTCACCTGTCCAGCTAGTAAATTAAGTACCAGAGTTAGGGCTAGAACCTGGGCCTGTGAGAAGCAGTGTTCTAAGGGGGGAAACGTCCTTGATTCAGAGTGGTATCTTGGGTTCATCTGGATTCAATGCCTGTGTGACCTTGGGGCATTCCTTTCTTTAGGCCTTGGTTTGCCCCTCAGTTAAATGAGGGAAGATCTCTAATGGTCCTTCCCATGCCAAATCCTATGGCTGATGATTCTTGTGAACCCAAGCCTAGTGCCCCCGACTTCTTGCCTTTGTAAGTAGTGCCTGTTAATACTTCTCTTTCCTAGAACCTAGAAGATCCTGACATGGGACTCTGAGCCTGCTCATGGTCCTGCAGCAAAGAAATGAGGGTCAAGGAGGAGAAAAACTTGATCCAGCCATGAAGAGGCCCCTTTGGGAGGCTGCCTGCCATGGGGGGAGGGTCTTGGGAATTGTAGGGCAGGGGCTGGCCCTGCTCCAATGTGCCCTGCTGCTTCTAGGTGGACAGGACTGAGGTTATCAAGAGCAGCCTACATCCGGTGTTCTCCAAGGTCTTCACTCTGGACTACTACTTTGAGGAAGTACAGAAGCTTCGGTTTGAGGCCTACGACATTCATGGACATTGCAGCATTGGCTCCCAGGATGATGACTTCCTGGGAGGCATGGAGTGCACTCTGGGGCAGGTAGCTACACTCTGGGTGCAGACTGTGGGTGGAATAGGGGTTCAGATTGAAGTGCTGAAGAGAGGGAGAGAAGGGGCCACCTGAGGTCCTGTGGAGAGCTAAGACTCATTAGTGTTGCCCCAGACACAAAAGTTGTATCTTGTCCTGCCCAGGATGTTGTAGGCTACATCACTGGACTCCTTACTCCTTCCTGGCTTGGAAGCCATTTCTCCAAGGGTGATGCCTTGGAGGCGTCTGAAATCTCTGCTTGAAATTTCCTCCTAAGGCTAGGAAATGTAAAATACCTGTTTTGGAGAGATAACTCATTAAGATGCTTATCGCCTCTCCACCCCCATCCTTCAGTGTAAGGCAACAAGTGTGGATGGATCAGCCTTGGGGGAGGCAGATGAAATTGGTATCAGACGCAGTCTCTGCCCAAGAACCACTTACAGTCTAATTGGAGAAATGAGTACAACAGTAAACGCAACAGCATTGGATTCACATGATAGCTATTTCCAAGAATTTAAAGGGCTCTCATATGGAAGGGGATTAGATTTGTTCTGTTTGGCCCCAGAGGGGAGCAATGGGTGGGCGGAAGTTGCAGGATGAAGATTTCAGCAGGATTGGTTGGCTTCCTAAGAATTGGAGCTGTCCAAAAGCATATGAGCTGCCTGAGATGGGTTCCCTGTGACTAGAGTCTTAGGCAGAGGCCAGATGCTTGATTGCTTCCTTTTTTTTGTGGGGGGGGGGGAGGGTGGGGTAGATTAGGGGATGTGTGTGTGTGTGTGTGTGTGTGTGTGTGTGTGTGTGTATGTATGTGTTAGGGGGTTTGGGTGTGGATTGGATGAGATGACCCAGAAGTTTCCATCCATCTCTGAGATTCTGTGAAATCCTGATAACTTCTAAGTTTATAGGAGAATTAGAGGGTAACCCTTGAGAAATGCTGGTTTCCCTTCACCAATGGGACTCCTCTTCTTCTCTTTGTAGATTGTGGCCCAAAAGAAGATGACCAGAGCCCTGCTCCTTAAAAATGGCAAGCATGCTGGCAAATCCACCATTACGGTATGGGTGCCCTATGCTCTCCTGCCCTTCTTTGCCTCCCTCTCCATCTGCTTCCCCACAAAAGTCCTGAGGTTGAAGCATCCCCTCTGGGAGCTGCCAGCTCCGTCCATCACCCATCTTTCCCTGGGACCTTTTTGTCTGGAGGCTTAGGAGATTGTACCCAATAGAAACATGTCCCTCCTCTTTTCCTATTTATTATTATTAATTAAGCTACTTCAGGAGATGCATCCTGGCCTAATGGATAGAGCTTCCCAAAGCTCCCTCCCAGGCAAGCACTTTGCCTCATATTTTCCAGAATAAATTGAAGCCATTCACCATGTGCTCCCTCTTCTCTCCCCTTCCTCATCTCCCAACACTCAGATGTCTTCTGCCTCTCTCTCCTTCACCTCTGCCTCACAGGATGAAGTGGCCTTACTCTTTGCCCAGGCTAACCCCTCTACTTGTTCAAGCAATCCATTCCATCCCATCTCCTCCAATAGATTGTCCCTTGTCGTCATTCCCACTCTATCACTGACTTTCCATCTCTATCTCTACTGGCTCATTTCCCACGGCCTACAAACATGCCCATGTCTTCCCCATCTTTCTCCAACCTTCACTTGATCCTTCACCCTCACTCATGAGTATTCCATATCTTTTCTGCTTTTCGTGGCTAAACTCCTTGAAAAGGCTGACTACACTAGCTAACTCCATTTTCTCTCCTCTCACTCTCTTCTTAATCCCTTAAAATCTGGCTCCTGATCTTACCATTCTACTGAAACTGCTTTCTCTAAAGTAACCAATCATTTCTTAGTTGTCTGACCCAATGGCCTTTTCTCAATCCACATTCTCCTTGACCTCTCTGTAGCCTTTGACACTGTTGATTGTCCTCTCCTCCAGGACACCACTCTCTCCTTGTCTTCTAACTACCTGACTGCTCCTTCTCATTCTCTTTTGTTAGAGTTTCATCCAGGTCATGTCCACTAATGGAGGGTGTCCCACAGGGCTTTGTCCTGATCTATCTTCCTTTCTCTTTCTATACCACTTCCCTTAGTGATCTCATCAGCTCCCATGGATTTAATTATTGTCTCTATGCTGACAGTTCTCAAATCTACCTATCCTGCTCCAACCTCTCTGCTGACCTTCATTTTCACATCCCCAACTTCCTTTCAGACATCTTGAACTGGATGTCCAGTAGACATATTAAATTCAACCAATCGAGAACCAAACTTGTTGTCTTTCTCCCTAAACCTTCCCTTTCTCCTACGTTCCCTATTACCATAGAAGGCAACACCATCTTTCCAGCTTCTTAGGCTCACAACCTAGATATCATCTTTGATTCCTCACTAGTTCTCAACTTGCCCCCCATCCCCATCCAATTTGTTGCCAAGGACTTTGCAACATCTCTCAGATATACCCTTTTCTCTCCCCCTTCTCTATTACTCTAGTACAGGCCCTTATCACCTCATGCCTAGACTACTGCAATAGCCTTTTGGTGGGTCTAAGTGGCTCAAGTCTCTCTTCATTTCAATTCATCCTCCATTCAGCCACCAAAGTAATTTTCCTAGTGTAGGTCCAATCATGTCACCCCTTACTCGACAAACTCCAGTGGCTTCCTATCACCTCCAGGATCAAATACAAAAATCTCTGCTTGGCATTCAAAGACCTTCATAATATAGCCCTCATTTACCTTTCCAGTCTTCTTACACTTTACACCCTTCCACATGTTCTTCCATCTAGTGACCCTGGCCTCCTGGCCGTTCTACAAATAAGACATTACATCTCTTGGCTTTGGGCATTTTTTCTGGCTGTCCCCCATTCCTGGAATGTTCTCCCTTCTTCACTCTGACTAATGACCCCCTTAGCTTTCTTTAAGTCCCAACGAAAATCCCATCTCTTACTGGAAGCCTTTCCCAATCCTTCTTAATTCCATTGCCTTCCCTCTGTTAATTGTTACCTATTTAACTTGTATGTAGCTTGTTTGTAAGTGTGTATGTATACACATATATATGTGTGTGTGTGTATATATATACATACATATATATGTATATGTATATGTGTATATATATATACACATATACATACACATAGTATATATTTGCTGTCTTTCTCAATAGGCTGTGAGCCACCCGAGGGTAGGGATTGTCCTTTGTTCCTTTTTTATATCGCTAGAGCCCAAATTGTCTAAGCACTCTGAGGCTCTAAATTGCCTAATAGTAGTGGAACTCAGAACTCCTTAAGCCAGTGATATCACAGGACCCTGACTCCACCCCTTATTCCACTTCTCTCCACCCCCCCACCCCCACCTCATCCCGCCTCCCGGCCACCAAACACTTCAAGAATCCAAGAATGTGTTGAGATGGGCACTTGATTGTCCACCAATCACAATAACTCTTACAACTAACATTTATACATCACTTTACATTTTTCAAAGTGCTTTTTATCCATGATCTCATTTGAACTTTACAAATGAGGAAACTAAGGATCAGAGAAGGTAGTGTCGGAGGCAGGTGATGCAGATATCTTCCTGACTTCAAGTCCATCATTCGGTATACCCTATCCCTGCCCTCACAACACTTCTGAGTGTTTGCAGATAGGCTTTGTGAGTTTCTGCGACCAAAAAACCTTGTGACCTGGTAGGCCAGTGTGGCGAAGATGCTCTTTTTTAGAATTTAGCTGGGCTGGTCCTCTGGTGAGAGATAGACATCCAGCTCGGTGAGCTCTGCCAAAGCCTTTGAGAGGGCAGATCATCTTCATTCCAAGAGGAGGCATCTGAATAAGATCTGACATCACTGGAATGTGATTCATTAATAATTAATAACCATCATGAGGACAACCGCTTGCATTAATAATAATCACATTTATATAAAGCTTTAAGGATTATAGAGCACTTTAAATACATTATCTCATCGGATCCTCACAACAACTCTGTGAGCCAGGGGCTATAGTTATTTTCATCTTACAATGATGAAATGGGAGCTCTGAGTTGACTGACTTGGCCAAGGTCACACAGCCAGTAAGTGTTAAAGGGGAGTCTCCAAATCTAGGCTCTCTCCACTTGCTCTTAATGCCTATTTGCATAACTAGTTACACTTAATGAAGCACTTTTAAATAAACATTCTCATTTGACTCTTACATATTCTTCAAATTAAATGGAGCAGGCATCATGATCTCCATTTAACAGATGGTGAAACTAGGGTGAGGGAGGTGAAGACATTTACTTATGGGCAGAGCCCAGGTGAGGTCTCCTGACTCCCACTGAGGAGTATCCCCTCACCCTAACCAAGGTCTGGAGGCCTCTCCCAGTCACTGCACCCTTCACTTGTCTTTTTAGGATGGTGGGACCCAGTTGGCTTATCTGGGAAGACTTGGAAGCCTTCCCACATAGCTCTCTTGGGGCACATCCATAAAATAGGGGAAGTTAATGAGAAGACCTGGCACAGGGTTTTATGATTCTAGGACATTCTCATCCTCCCCAGGTAATAGCAGAGGAGATCTCTGGGAACAATGGTTATGTGGAACTCTCTTTACGAGCCAAGAAGCTTGACGACAAGGTAAGTGGAAAGGAAGGAAATTCTTTCAGGGCTGACCCTAGAGACCCTCCAGAAGGACTAGGAGTTTAGTGATAGGTACCTATCAAAAGTCACTGCTTTTATCTTTTTTTTTTTTTTCCTAAGCTGCTACTTTTTAATTTAATTTTCTTTTAAGCCACTACTTTTAAAAGCAGAACACTTAGATTCTCCAGATAGGATGAATTAAGATCCATAAAGATTAAGTGACTTGCCTCCTGGATATTTCCCCCTCAAACATCTCCTCCTATAACTGGGGAATTAACTGTATTTCTCTTCTGCTACTACCAGGATCTCTTTAGCAAATCAGATCCTTTTCTGGAGATCTACCGGATCAATGATGATCAGAGTGAGCAACTGGTATACAGGACAGAGGTGAGCTGTAGGGAGTCATTGTCTAGAATGGTGGTGATGAAATATTGGGGGGACACTTGGGATAGAGGAAGTAAATGGCCATAGGTGCCAGGTGGATGTAATTTTATTTCCCTGGAATATGAATATGCCAATTCACGGATGAGGGATGCAAACAGGAATGAAATTTGTAAAGGGGGGAGGGGTAAAAGCATTTGTATGGAGCCTCCTAAGCATCAGGCACTGTGCTGAGCACTTTTCCCAAACATTATCTCATTTAATCACAACAACCCTTTGAGGTAGGTGCTATTATTATCCCCATTTGGCAGTTGAGGAAACAGAGGCAAACAGAAGTTAAGTGACTTGCCCAAGGTCATATAGCTAGTGTCTGTGGCCAGATTTGAACTAAGGTCTTCCTGACTTTAGGCCCAGTGCTGGGTCACCGGTTGCCTCTCAGGGGAATGAGGGGCTGGAACAGCTGTCAATAGTCCTTTTATGAGAAGAAGACAGCCTGAGCTTGCCAGAAGAAATAACCTCCCGCAGTTTTATTGCTCCTTGCATACACAAACCTTAAAGGTTTGCAAAGGCATTCCTTCCTTCCTACAGTCTTGTTGAGATAGGGCTAGGGCAAATAGTGTTATTCTCTAATTTGTAAAGGAGCTGTAGCCAGGGGTGGGGAACCTGTGGCCTTGTAGGTCTTTAAGCGTGGCCTTTTAAATGAATCCAAATTTTACAGAGCAAATCCTTAGCCTTGAGGCTACATGTGGCCTTAAAGCCACAGGTTCCCCACCCCTGGGCTATATGATTGGTCACCCAGGATCTCAGCGTTAGAGGGAATCTCAGTGGTCATCCATTCCAATGTCTAACCCAAATAAGAATTTCTTCAAAAACAAATATCCCTTTAGAAGTGGCCATCTTATTTCTGCCAAGAGATTTCCAGTAACGAGGAATTCATTTAATCATGAGGCAGCCCATTGGACAGTTCTAACTGATAGGCAGTTTCTCCTTACATCATGAGGTAGTAGATGATACCAGAAAGACCTGGTCTCAGTCTTCCTTCTGACACACATCTTAGTGTCTCTTTAAGACTATACATTGCCAAGAAAGTGCTGCTCTATATTGGTGGGAGGAGGTTCCTGACTTGGGAATTCCTGGTATCAGTGGAATCACAGGTCTATCCTAACCCTATATTTATGCTCTATGTAGTAGAAGAAAACAGGAAATAACCTAGAAAATTGGGGAATAGAAAAGCATGGTAGCCCGATGAGTATGATCCCATAAGGACAGAAGACTTTAAGGCTGGAAGGCACCAAGAGACCTCCCACCAGTGCAACCCCCTTATGTTATATAGGAAGAAACTGGGGTCCAGAGATGATACTATTTCATCAGAAAGAATGTTCAATACAAACCATATGCAGAGGAATGCAAAGAAAAAAAGAGTCGAACCAGGAATACTTTATACACATTGACTAAAACTATGTAGTGTATGTATGTATGTATGTATGTATATGCACATATCCACTCACATAAAAGCACACATGGTATCCCAAAATTCTTAGTGCAGTTTTAAGCTTGAATAACTTAAAAATAACTAATAAGTAGCATAAGCTTTAATAGCTTAAAATGGAACTAGGCTTTTGGGACAACAGGTATTCGTATGGACGTATGTATGTATGTATGTACGCAGGCAGCTAGGTGGCAGAGTAGATGGAGTGCCTGGTCTGAAGTTAGGAATATTCATCTTCCTGAGTTCAGATCTGGCCTCAAACACTTACTAGCTGTATGACCCTGAGCAAGTCACTTTACTCTGCTTGCTTTAGTTTCCTCATCTGTCAAATGAGCTGGAGAAGGGAAGGACAAACCACTCTAGTATCTCTGCCAAGAAAATCCCAAATGGGGTCATAAAGAGTCAGACGTGACTGAAACAAATGTGTGTACACACATATGTGTGTATATATATATATATATATATATATATATATATATATATGTATACACAGCATACTTAGCACAGTGCCTGGCACATAGTAAGTGCTTAACAAATGCATCTTGACTTGACACACACATACACACAATTTGAACCTGCAGATTATAGTAATTATGGCACAGGACAGTATGATATAATACAAGAAGAGGTTCTAGTGTTAATTATTTATAAGATGGAATTGATATCTGTGTATATAAGCATACTTTTTATTATAAATTGATTACATCCACACACAAAAGGAAATGATAGTATATTCACTCTACCAGATTGTAAAATGAAGCAACATTTTTAAAACCAATATGGGTTTTTTGAGTTTCCATGATGTTTTTGTTTTTACAAAATTTCCCCTCACGTGCACTCTCCCCATTGAACCAGGGTTTGTGACAAAGAAAAAAAACCCTTAAGCAACACTAACACAGCAACTGGGTCTGACACAGTCAGACAGTGTACGCCCTATTCAATATCTGTGGTCCCCCACCTCTCCTGAGAGGAGGGGCATATATTTCATCATCCATTCTCTTGGATTAAGATGGTCATTATAATTAGTCTGGATCCAATTGCCTTTATATGCTGTTTTGGTTTACGTTATTTCTAGTATGTGTATGTTCTCCTGATTCTATTTACTGAATTCTAAGAGCTAAGTTAATAAGATCATAGAGGCTTCTCCAGGGTAATACACAGAGTATTACTCACAGGAAATGATCTCCCCTCTTGCCCCTGCCTCTGCTTGATCTGGGGATCAGAATTTAGCCTTTAGACACAGGTGGGATGGAGGAAAAGTCCTGATTGGTGGATAAGGGGAAAGAGGTAGATCTAGGAGCAAGGTCAAGGTCTGGGAGCCAAGAAGTGGGGGAGTTCAGCACAGGGTACTGAGGACTCAGTGCTCAGAGCAGAATAAGGATCAGAACCTGTATTTTAAACCAGGTTCTTGACCTCAAAATCCAGATGTGAAAAATGCTCTGAAAAGTGCACCCACTGAAGATCTCCAGTAATGCGGGACCTGCTACAGCTCTTTGCATCTGGAGACAGTTGTAAATGTCAAGCAGGTTTTTGTTATTGTTGACAAAATTCATTTCCCTCCCTCCTTTTTGCAGAAGTATGCCCAGGAGTACTCTGGGTTTGAAATATAGTTTATGCTGAGACACCTGATGTATTGCTTGGTTTTTACCGAATGGCTTTCTTTTCTGTCTCTTTAAAAAAGAGACAGGGGATGGCCTGATGTGTAGGGTAGGGATATGAAAACAAAAGATGTCAATAAAAAATGAATAAAACTCTCCACCCCTCTCACACGTTCCCTTATGTCAAGCCTAGGATTCATATCCTGGTTCTGGCACTTACTAGCTATATGACCTTGGACAAGTCACTGTGTGCCCAACCTGTGGTAGAGCATTCTGAGCTTGTATTGGCCTGATCAGCCACAGTTGGATGCATTAAATCTTGACTCAAGCATAGTGATGTCATTTTGGTCCTCTTTGAGGATGAAGGACAACAACCAACCCCTTTCTGGGTCTCCATTTCTTCCTCTGTCAAATGAGATTAGATTGGGTAATATCTGTAGTCCTGACAAGATGAGGCTGAAGCCTTAGGACTCAGCTCCTAGAGGAAAGACCAGAGCTGTTCGCAGGAGAGAATCTTCTCCTAGGTGGGAGACAGTCATTACATCCCAGCATTGGGGACAGGACCCTGATGAGGTCAAAGGAGGAAGTAATTCAATAACTAGTCTAACCTGAAGGTGAATGTGTTGGCATCACTGGTCAGGCCCCATGAGCCCTGACTTAGGTTTTATCTGGTTTCCATAGGTTGTGAAGAATAACCTGAATCCTGTGTGGGAGACATTCAAAGTTTCCCTCAATTCTCTTTGTAGCTGTGAGGAGAAGAGGCCTCTTAAGGTAGTTGGGCCTGGGATCTGAGGAATGGGGCTGGTAAGGAGTCCATCTGCCCTCTTGAGAGGGGATCTGGGAAAAGGAAATCATCTCCCTTCTTGCTCCAGCCTCTGCTTGGGCAGGGGATCAGAAGTTAGCCTTTAGCCACAGGTGGGATGGAAGAAAAGTCCTCATTGGTGGGAGAGGTGGAAGAACTTGGTCTAGGAGCAAGGTTATGGCCAAGAGTGGGGTAGGGGTTGGGCTCAGTGGGATGTGGACCAATACTAGATGGACCTAGAGCATAATGGTAAACAGGCTTTATTTAGGCTTTAATCCTTGTGAGGTAGGTAGCACAGAATGAACAGTTCTGTCTCTGGTCAAGGGATAGGTTGGGTCCGGGGAGAGATAGGTATTGAGAAGGAGGAAGAAAAAGGGAGGGATGGATGGACAGGCCACGTGATCCAGGAACTGAGCCAGTTCTCCCAGAATGCCCTTGGGCAGTCTGGGCTAAAATTTACTGTTGTTTTGTGGCAGTGTTTGGTCTGGGACTATGATTCTAGAGGCAAACATGACTTCATTGGTGAATTCTCCACCACTTTCGAGGAAATGCAGAAGGCGCTTGAGGAGGACAAGGTACATGGGATGGGGTGGACCTAGGGCATAGGGGTCCATGCTGAAGGGCTGCCATCTGAGTATAGCCAGAGGAAGGGACCACTGGCAGCAGGGATGAACTAGATAGACCAGGGCTGGCCCCTCTTCCTTTTGCTCATCTCCGCATATGGTTAACACCAGAGAGCAGGAGGATGTGATGTCTGTCTCCCCCCCATCCCCAGACCATATAATTGGAGTACTTGGGGGCAGAGTGAAGCAGTTAGTGTTAGCTGTATCCCACGGTCTTTCAGTCCTCCTCTTGATCAATCTGTACTCAGGGAGTGAAGAAAATGGTGAACATAGAGGAGAGAGAAGGGAACACTATAAGTGAGGGTTTGCAATGAGTTTGGGAGTGGGGGGTGTGTTTGGACTGATGGTGGATTAATGGATGGTTCCCCAAAAGGGGTCACGAAGAATTGGACATGACTGAAAACTAAACACCAGAGATGTGAGTGATTGGAAAAGGAGAATATTCCATACACTGCCCCTTCTCCCAATCTCCAGGTGTTTCCCAGACTGAAGTACTTTATAAAAATAGTAGCATAGTGGGTAGAGTGGGTGGGATGCTTAGTTGGGGAGTAAGGACACCTGAGTTTTATTCCCAATTCACCATCTAGCTCCCTTGGGGTCATAAGACTTGGGTTTCCCTCTGGTGCTTCATTTCTCTGCCTTTGCTAATCCTTTACCTGAGGGAGAATCCATGAGGGCCAAGGTGCAAGGTACAGGGCCAAGGTACAAGGTGGTACAGGGTGCAAGAGCCAAGGTACAAGGTGGTACAAGGTACAAGGGCCAAGGTACAAGGTGGTACAAGGTACAAGGGCCAAGGTACAAGATGGTATAAGGTACAAGGGCCAAGGTAGAAGGTGTCCTGAGACCCTGGGGGGACAGGCCTAGGTAATGGTGGGGTCTAAAGAAATCCAAAGTCATGCAGTTGTTTCAGTACCATTCTGCGTTAGATGCATTGTATCTCCATTCAATGCACTGTATCTAAAGGGGGAGGTTTACATGAGAATTAGGACTCTTGGTCTGTGTGGGTGGCCATTGCAAAGCTTCCAAGATGCATGGTCGCCATCCCTCTGGCAAAGTGTATCTTATCTTAGAGAGTCCAGGAAAGCCATATGCATGGGATACATACACTGTGTGCAAGGGATACACTGTGTTTGTTAGTGAAACCTCAGATTCTCTGCATGGGCGTTGTTATATACAGGTTTATTTCCACTTTACAGAAATCCAATAAATGAAGAATTGGATTTGCACAAAAAGATAAATTAGGGGGCCATATTTGCTTTACAAGATTACCATTACTTTTACAAGGGAATTGTCCTTTATATCACTCACTTCTTTGAACTTGTGTATGATTTATTTTATAATAATTTCATTTCAACCTTTTTCTGGGTCATATTGTATAAAGTGAGACACATGTATATTTGTATATGGCAGAAACTCTGATTCATCCTTATTATGCCCTTTATCCATTCAATGGGCACCCATTAAGTACCTACTCTGTGTCAGGCCCTGGTGAGACAAAGACAAAAATAAAACAGTCCCTGCCCTCAAGGAGCTTATATTCTAAGATGGGAAGGAAACCCATCTGAACAGGTTTCCCACCTGAAATGTCTATAATGTTCTGCATCCTTAACACTGCAAACTGTGTGTGAATTAGAAGGTTATGATTGCGTTGTCCTGTAATAATTTAGGACCTATCACACAGGTGAGTATTTCTGCGATCTGCTCTATAGACACCAGGCCTTTGTCCTGTTTTTTGTATCCTTAGGTTCAATGGGACTGTGTGAACCCCAAGTACAAAACTAAGAAACGGAATTATAAGAACTCAGGGGTGGTCATCTTGTCAGACCTGAAGGTGAGGCTAGGAGGGATTCACATTTCTGCTCTCCTTTTAAAAATTATTTATTTATTTTAAATATTCATTTATTAAAAAAAAATTGAGTTCCAAATCCTCTTCCTACCTCCATTCCCTTCCCCACCCACTGAGAAGGCGAGCAATATAATATCAATGATATACGTGAAGTCATACAAGACATATTTCCATGTTACCCATGTTGCCAGAAGAGGCAAGAAAAATGAAGAAAGTGAGAAAACTATGCTTCAATTTGCCCTCAGAGTTCATCAGTTCCCTCTCTGGAGGTAGATAGCATTTTTTATCATGAGTATTTTGGGTTTGTCTTGAATCATTGTATTGACCAGAGTAGCCAATTCTTTCACAGTCGATCATTGTTACAATATTGTCGTTACTGTACACAGTGTTTTCTCCTGGTTCTGCTCACTTCACTTCGCATGAATTCATATAAGTCTTCCTAGATTTTTTCTGAAATCGTCCTGCTCCTCACCTCTTATAGCACAATAGGATTCAATTACAATCATATACCACAATTTGTTCAGCCATTCCCCAATGGATAGGCATCCCTTCAATTTTCAATTCTTTGCCACCACACACAAAAATGCTGCTATAAATATCTTTTCTATATATAAGTCCTTTTTCTTTTTCTTTGCTCGCTTTGGGATATAGACCTAGAAGTGGCATTGCTAGATCAAAGGGCAATGCACAGTTTTATAGCCCTTTGGGCATAGTTCCAAATTGTTCTACACAATGTTTGGACCAGTTCATAGATCCATCTGCAGTGCATTAGTATCCCTATTTTTCCGCATCCCCTCCAGCATTTATCATTTTCCTTTTCTGTCATGTTAGCCGATCTGATGGGTATGAAGTGATACCTCAGAGTTGTTTTAACAATTGTGCTTTTCTAAGGTCAGGAACCCTATATGTGACCCTCTCCTCTTTCATATGGGTCGACTGTTCAACACCCTATACGGTGAGAAAACTGATAAGTACCCTCAGGTTTCCCCCTTCCTTATCCTTGAGTTGTGGTAGTTTTAAGGGAGGAGAGGAAGGCATGTCTTACTCTATTCTCAGATCTCAGGCTCTCTCTGATTTTTGCTGAGAAGGACTAGGGTTGGAGGAATGTCAGGAAGTCTTCCCTGTCTTAGACCCATTTACCCTCTGGACTCTTCTCTGTGCCTTATTCATGGAGTATGGAGTGGCAATGGGGGACATCATCGGGGAGAGAGGAGGAAGGACCGTGGATTTGTAGAGAATATGGGAGTAAGGGTTGAAGATGGACAGGTGTTTGTATGGGTAGGTGTGGGTGAATGGAAGAGGAGACATTCTGCCCCTTCCCCTTCCCCAGTTGTTTGCCAGCCTGAAATATTTTGCTTTTTATCTCTGACCCATGCCCTCCCTTCCCTTTGGCTAGTTCCCCTCACCCCTGTGTCTTGAGAGATCTCCTCACTGATCTCTGGAGTCCCAGGCCTGATGGTTGGAGCCATCAATGAGCCCCATTAATGCTGTTTGTTTGGAAGATCCACAGGGTCTACTCCTTCCTGGATTACATTATGGGTGGATGCCAGATTCACTTCACTGTAAGTAACACTTTCTCTGTCACCTCCTTGGTGATGCTGGGAACACTGCCAGGAGCAGAGTCGCCCACTCTACTGTGCTGGAAACAGCTTGAAAGGGAATCTCGGGGCTGGGCTGGGGGAGGC
This sequence comes from Trichosurus vulpecula, assembly GCF_011100635.1. Classification (NCBI taxonomy): domain Eukaryota; kingdom Metazoa; phylum Chordata; class Mammalia; order Diprotodontia; family Phalangeridae; genus Trichosurus; species Trichosurus vulpecula. The sequence continues at coordinate 391,153,562 of NC_050575.1, forward strand.
AGGCACTTCCTGGGCAGGACCTTGGTGGTCAGCAGGGGCAGTGAGGACCTCTGAGCCCGGCTAAGTTAACCATTGCATGGTGATCTATATTTCTGGGCTTCCTCCCTTCTCTGCCCAGAGGCTGGATACTCAGAGAATGTAAACTAATTTTAACATTAGCCTAAGCAAAACATAATGTGCAAATCAGTGTGCCATGGAAGGCAAGTCATATACTGAACTCAGGGGTGTTCCAAAAATGAGACTTTGGGATTATCCACAGCTAGTTTCACATCATTGCCCAGAGTAACAGAAGCAACCATTAGTATTGGTTAACTGGGGGCACAGCCCTCTTGAGGCAGCATGTTATAGTGGATAGAGTGCTGGGCTCCAACTCTGGGAGACAACAGTTCAAATCCTGACTTTGACAATAGCCTCTTACCATGTACGAGGCACTGTTCCAAGTGCTTTGCAATTATTATGTCATTTGATAATTATTATCCCCATTTTACAGATGAGAAAACTGAGGCTGATAGAAATTTAATGATTTTCCTTGTTCACACAGTTGATAAGTGTCTGAGGCAAGATTTGAACTCAGGTCTTCATCCTCTAAGTCCAGTGCTGTATTTACCAAGCTATGTACATATACTAAAGGTGGCCTAGGATGGAAAAAACCCCCAACATTCCCCAAGGCGCAGCATCGTGGCCTGTCAGCCTACCCCCGCTTCTCACATCCCCCAGGTGGCTTTGATGGTAGCGGAAGGTGGGGGAAGAGCAGAATGTCTGTGCTAAGTGTATCTGAGCCTCTGGGATGGATCAAAGAATCGGGCCTTGGAAAGGACCTCAGAGGTCATAGGGCACAGGCTGGACGTGAACAGGAGCCCCTCTATCTATAGCATCTCCTTAGAGTAGCCATTCGGCCTCTGCCTGAAGATATCCAGGAAGGGGAACCCTCCCTGAAAGAACCCATTCTACTTCTCATCAGTTTTAATTCTCAGGAAATCTTGAATTACTTCCACCTAAATCTGAGTCTCTGAAACTTTGCTTCTAGTTCTGTCCTCTAAGGACACACAAAGCAAATCCTATCCCTTTTTTCACATGAAGGAGGGAAATAAACAATTATTAAGTACCTACTATGTGCCAGGCACTGGCTAGGTGCTTTACAAATATTATCTCATTTGATTCTTGTGACAATCCTATGAGGTAACTCCTATTACTATCTCCACTTTACAGTTAAGGAAACTGAGGAAAACAAAGGTTAAATGACTTGCCCAGAGTCACACAATTTGGAAGTGTATGAGGCTAGATTCAAACTCAGGTCTTCCCAACTTGTGGGGCAGCTAGCTGGTGCAGTAGATAGAGTGACAGGACCGAATTAGGAAGACTCATCTTCCTGAGTTCAAATCCAGATTCAGATGCTTAACTAGCTGTGTGACCCTGGGCAAGTCACTTTATCCTGTTTGCCTCAGTTTCCTCATCTGTAAAATAAGCTGGAGAAGGAAATGGCAAACCACTCTAGTATCTTTGCCAAGAAAACCCCAAACAGGATCACAAAGAGTTGGACACAATTGAAATGACTAACAATATGTGTATGTACATACACATATATAATATATATATATATGTTTATGTATATGTATATGCATTTCCTTTATAATCCTGAACAACAATTTCCTGACTCCAGGCTCAGGATTCTATCTACTGCACCACCCGTCTGTCACCCTCTACTTATATGAAAACAGCCTCCGTTTTCCCTCTGAGTCGTCTCTTCTCTAGGCTAGACATCCCCAATTCTTTCTATCCACCTGCTAGGGAGTGGTGCCAGCACCTTCCAGTCTTCATTTCAGGGGCTCCTTTGAGTCACTGTCCAGCTCCAGATCCCTGGTCCATAAAGTGGTCTGGCCTGCTCGGAATTGGGAGAGGCAAAGCAGTCATCCTGACTCTGCCCATTGAGCCATAGTCCCAACATTGCCTACCATGAACTCGGTGGCCCAACCCTTGCCTGCTTCACCTGGACCCCAGCTTCTAGTCCAGGCTGTGCCTGACCTCAGACAATTTGTTTCACATATCCGAATTTAGTTTCTTTATCTGTCAAATGATAAGGATAGGATAATGTCTGCCCCTCAAGATTGTTGTGAGAATCAAAGGAGGTAATGGGGATGAGACCTCTTGGGGAGCTTGCCAGGTGGTTTTTATGATCATGTAGGGATATGCTGACTCAGTGTTCCTTTCCTGCTCCCCAGGTGGCCATTGACTTCACAGCTTCCAATGGAGACCCCCGTAACAGCTGCTCTCTCCATTATATCAACCCCTACCAGCCCAATGAGTACCTGAAGGCACTCATTGCAGTGGGAGAAATCTGCCAGGACTATGACAGGTGAAGTGTCCCTTCACTACTGCCCTTGTACCGGCCTTCCTCTAGCCCCACCTTGGTTCACCTCCTCTCTCCCTGCCCTGGCTTTTCACTGTCACTGTTCCTGTCTCCTGGGGACTCTGTGGGAGGGGGAGTCAGCAAGGCATGATGGGAGCATGGGGGTCAGCAAGGCATGATGGGAGCATGGGAGTCAGCAAGCTGGGATGGGAGTGCTGGAGCTGACATTGATTCTCTTCCAGTGACAAGAAATTTTCTGCTTTGGGATTTGGTGCCCGGATTCCTCCCAAGTATGAGGTCAGAGCCTGTGAACATATCTCTGTAAAGCTGTGATCCCCAGCCTTGGTTCTATAGCACTAGCCTAGGGCTTGTTTCTCTAACGGAAGGTTCTTAGCCCCTTGTATTCTGTGACTGTCTTTCGGCAGTCTAGTGAAGCCTATGGACCCCTTTGCAGAATAAACATTTTTAAATATTTTTAAAACCATAATTAATTAATTAATTAATTAATTTTTAAAACATTTTAAAACTATAGAATAGAAAATAATTGCATTGGAATCCAGTTATCAGAGTAATTTAAAAAAGCACCACAGAACCAAAAATCAAGTTCCCAGACACCAGGTTAAGAACCCTTGATCTAATGATTAGAACAATATTCATTCATCATCCATTCCATATTCATTCATTTCATTCTCTTCATTCAGTCAGAATTTATTATGGCCAGCTAAGAGCCCTGGGTCTGAGGTCAGGAAGACTGATCTTCCTGAGTGCAAATCTGGCCTCAAATACTTACTAGCTGTGTGACCTTGAGCAAATCACTTCACCCTCTTTGCCTCAGTTTCCTTATCTGTAAAATGAGATGGAGAAGGAAATGGCAAACCACTCTAGTCTCTGGCAAGAAAACCTCCAATGGGATCATGGAGAGTCAGACATGACTGAAACGACTAAACCATGTGCCAAGCATCGTGCATGTTATGGAGAACAAGGATGTAATCTCAATATCATTCCAAAATGAGGTGGGCAACCACCCAGCAAATCCATAAATACCCATAATTCTATGGGGGCTTCACTGAGTGTCTCCTAGAATCTTCCAACCTCCTGAGCAAGGGCATTTCTTTCCCCAGGCATTGAGGGGTGGCAAGGCTGAGCAGGCTAAGCAGGAATGATGTAGCACAAACTTTAATCCCCACCCTCTCCCCCCATTGGAAAAATGATTTCATTGACAAGCCAACCCCCATTCTCGCTTTCCACTGCAGGTCTCCCATGACTTTGCCATTAATTTCAACCCGGATGATGATGAGTGTGAAGGTAAGAGGCAGGGTCCTTGGGGTGAAGAGGACTAGACTTACTGCTTTTTACTAGGACATGACCTTGAGTTGCCTGGGCTCTGTCTCTCACCTCAGAGGGGCCAGGTCCAGCAGAGGTTGTCTATTCCCAATGCCCCTGCTGCTCTGTATGTATCATAAACTTAGAGGTCATTTAGTTCAGTCCTTTCATTTTATAGATGAGGAAACAGGCCTAGAGAGGTTGAGTGATTTGCCCCGGGCCACACTGGCTGAGAGTCTGGTCCTCAGATTTCAGATGTAGATGCTAAGCTATCTCCAAGGGCCTAGTAAAAGCTCCACTTCCTGGTTTCTAGGGTACCAGGGGAACCATGCTTGCTTCCCAGCAATTGCAGTGGTCTGGGCTCTGATGATGATTACCTGTCTTTTGTTGCATTTGGGTCTTTGGGTGTAGGTTAGGAAGGAATGCATCCTGAAGGTGGCAAGTTACTCTGGTATGGATTGTGGGAGGTGGGGAGGAGGATGGTCAGTGTCACATGGGCATAAGTTGCTTTTTTCCTCTATTCCCCCCCACCCCCAACCCCACACAGGGATCCAGGGAGTGGTGGAATCGTACCAGAACTGCCTTCCCAAAATCCAGCTCTATGGCCCCACCAATGTGGCACCCATCATTGCCAAGGTGGCCAAGATGGCAGCAGCTGAAGAGAGAACTGGGGAGGCCTCTGTACGTACCCAGAATGTACCTGGTGGTACAAGAAAAGAGCAACTTTGAGCAGTAAACTTAGAGCAGTATCTGGCTGATCTCGGGGGTATTTCTGTCTTTACAAAACAGTTTTATGGATGTCTTTGGTTTCTACATCACAGTCATTTCTGAAAATATTTGCCCTTTTCTTCCTTCTTCCCCTCTTCCTTTCCCTCCCCTTTCCCTCCAAATTGAACCCTTTCATGTAACAAAGAGAAACAATTAAACAAAATGTTCCTTGTCTGACAGTGTAACCAGCCCTCTAACCTCGTAGACTCTTCTCTGCTTAATGGAGGGAGGCTTGTTTCATTATGTTCCCGGGTTCCATTATCAATTGTTCAATTACAGTTTGATGTCTTCATTTACGTTATTGTAGTCACTGTGTATATTGCCTTTTTAGTTTTGCTGATTTCATTCTGCATCAGTTCGCAGAAATCTCCCCATGTTTTTCAGCATTTTCCATACCCATCATTTCTTTCTATGCCATGACAATTCTATTATACTTATCTAAGACAGTTTATTTGACTATTCTCTAAACAACGTCTGGCCAAGGCTTTCCCAGAAGGCTCCACAGTGAGCCAGCTCTTTATCAACCTTAAAGCATCAGACACATGTGAATTATGATTAAAACATCATGTAATTGAATCTGAGTTATGTTATCTTCTTATATACTATTAACATATGGTTGACTGAAAAGTCCCTAGAAGGCAAGCCCTAAGGCTGTCTGCTAGGATAGAGGGGAGGAGCAGTCCTGCCCTTGGGGCTTAGCAAATTGTTGTGATCTCAGGCAACTTCTGCCTATTGTTGGAGATTTCCAGCCTGGATTTACTCCGAGGCATAATAATGATAACTGCTGGGAGGGGAAAGAAAATTTAAAACTCAAAATCTTATAAAAGTGAATATTGAAAATGAAAACTAACTAAATATTTTTAAAAATTCTGGCTCAGATACCTACTAGCTGTGTGAACCTGGGTAGATCCTTTAACCTCTCTGTGCCTCAGTTTCTTCATCTGTAAAATGAGAAGGTTGGACTCACTGGTCTTCTAAGGTTCCTTTCATCTCTAGGTCTCATTTTCAATATTCACTTTTATAAGATTTTGAGTTTTGAATTTTTTTCCCTCCCTCCTCCCCAAGAAAGCATGCAATCTGATATAGTCTATACATGTGTAATCGTATTAAACGTATTTCCACATTAGTCATGTTGTAAAGAAGAATTAGAATCAAAGAGGAAAAAAAAGAGCAAATAGTATGCTTCGGTCTGCTTTCAGATTCCATAGTTTTTTCTCTGGATGTGGGTGGCATTTTCCATCATGAGTCTTTTGGAATTGTCTTGGATCATTGTACTGCTGAGAAGAGCTATGTCTATCAAAGTTGGTCATTGCACAATGTGGCTGTTAATGTGTACAATGTTTTCCAGGTTTCTGAGCCAGAGTTTGAACGTGGGTCTTCCTGACTCCAAGTCCAGTGTTGGTGTCTGCTATGCCCTTCTGCCTCTTTTATTTAGGGGTTGGACTCGAAAACCTCCGATGCCTTTTCTAACTAGAGGCAGTCAGAAAGACTCGAGTTCAAATCGGACCTCATATACTTACTAGCTGTGTGACTCTGGAAACGTCTTAACCCACTGTCTGCCTCAGTTTCCTCATCTGTAAAATAGAGATAATGATAGCATACTTGAGTTGTTATCAGGATCCAATGAGATAAGATTTGCAAAGTTCTTTGCAAACTGAAGTGTAAATGCTTGCCGTTATTCTAATTCTGAATTTCTGTGAAAGAATGGTTCTCTGTTGCCTGCCCCTCTTCACATCTAATCCTATTCAGTTAGGGTTACAGTTGGACTTGATAAGGGGTTAGTGTGATTTACCTAGACAGCCAAAGGAAGTGGAAATGTTGAACACAGAGAAGACTTAGAAACAACATGCCAGCCATCTTCAAGTATTTGAAGCGCTGTCCATGGAAGAAGGGCTAATTTTGTTTTGCTTGGTCCCAGTGGGCAGTGATGGCTCAGTAGGAGTGATGGTTGGGAGCAGCGCATAGACAGATGTAGGCTTGATGAAAGGAAACGCTTCTGACACTAAGAGCTGTCCAGATGTGGAATGGCTGGTGTTGGAGAAGTAGCGGGTTCCCCCTTTGCTCGCTCTCTATCCAGTCAAAGGCTGGATAACCAACAGTCTTTCAGCCTCTATAACGTGCAAGACATTGGAGATACAAAGACAAAGACAAAAATGCTTGTGCTGTGGAAAGGGATCTTGTGATTCTGAAGCTCCAGCTGTGGCTACCTCAGAAAGCAAGCACAGCTATTAACTGGGATGATTTCAGCAATAACCATCGATGTTGAGGGCCAAGGGAGGGAAGAGGTGTGAAATGAGTTTGGTTGAACTTGATATTAAGAGACCCAAGTATTCTAGTCCTAGAGCATTTGAGGATTGTGAGACCATATCAAACTATCTGAAGGATAATTGAAAAATCATTAGACTTGAAGTCAAAAGGCTGGGATTCATGTGCTAGCTTTGCCACTTACTAGCTGTGTGACTTTGGGTAAGTTCTTGGTGCCTCAGTTTGCTCATTTGTAAAATGGAGTTAAACCTGTCTACCTCTCTCAAAGGTTAGTTGTGAGCAGTCCATCAGTGACCTAAGCACTTGTTAACAGCACCTGTGTGCTAAGCAACGTGCTAAGAGTTAGGAATACAGAGAGAGGCAAAAACATGGCTTCTACTCTCAAGGAGCTCATAGTCTCATGGGAGAGACCATATGTAAATAACTAGATACGTACAAAATAGACACAGAGGAGATGAAAGGTGAGCTCAGGAGGGAAGGCTCTAGAAGCTGGGGAGACTGGGAAAAACCTTCTGCATAAGGTGAGATATAGTTTTAAAATAATATTTTATTTTCCCCTAGTTAACATGTAAAGACAATTTTTAACATTCAATGTTGTTGAATTCCAAATTCTGTCTCCCACCCTTACCTCCAACCTCCCTGAAGCAATTTGTTAGAGATTATACACATTCAAATGTGCAAAATATTCTAAGGTGAGATATTTTGAGCTGAGTCTTGAGGCGGCCTGGGAAGCTAGGAGGGAGAAGTGAGGAGGGAGGGCATTTCAGGCATGGGGGTAGATCAAGCAAAAATGGGGACCTGGGAGTTAGCACGTCATTTTCAGGGAATAGCAAATAGGCCCATGTTTCTGGAATGTCAAATGTGTGGAGGGGAGTAAAGCATAAGAATAAATGTTTATTGATTGATTGAAGAAGACTGGAAAGGTCAGAAAAGGCTAGCTAGTTGTGAGGGCTTTGAATATGAGACTTTATCTTTGATCCTGGGAATAATAGGGAGCCACTGGAGTCTCCTGGGGTTGATGGGTGGGTGGGTGGGGGTGACATGCTCAGGTCTTTGCTTTAGAAATCACCTTAGTGGCTGAGTGGAGAAAGGATTGGGGTGGGGAGAGACTTGAGGCAGAGACCAGTTAGAAGACTGCTACCCCAGCCTTGGCAAGAGAGCTTTCTTTGTAGGGCTTACATTTAGCTTTTATACTTTGGAATTAGTATCAGGTGGCAAAATACTTTACATATATTATCTCATAGAAATGCAGACTGTTTGAATCTAAGCTGGGGAAGCTGGGGAAGGAAAGTGATCAGCTTCTAAGGCAGGGGTAGGGAGCCTGCAGCCTCAAGGCCACATGTGGCCTTCTAGGTCCTCAAGTGCAGCCCTTTGATCGAATCCAAATTTTATAGAACAAGCCACATGTGGCCTTACGGCCGCAGGTTCCCCAGCCCTGGCCTAAGGGATACTTTTGTCTTCATTCTCCGAGCACCCTTCCTTTGCCCAACTTTGCCTGTCAAGGCCAAGGCAGAACCCAGGCTGGTGGTGAGCCGGAGCCTTGGGCAGGCATTTAGAACCCTGCCCCCACTGGCTTTGTGGAGAGGCTTCCTGCTGCTTGCTTCCCAGTCTCTCTGCTGCCCTTTAGCAACATTTGAGCAGCTGCTAATCGCCACCAGGACCTCTTCTGTTAATACATCACTCCTGGCAAGTCAACAGACAGCAGCTGGTGAGATGTGACCAGTGGGGTGGGAAGAGGGGGCAGGGAAAGGTCAGGAATTACCCAGGGGTTGGCAAGCATCTGTGTGATTCATGTGCAGCATCGAGGATTGACTTGGCAACCTCACTGGCACCCTTGTCCAGGGAGGAGCAGCAGAGCCTCCTTTAACAAGAAAGATTCTGGCTCACGTGGAGGGTCTGGGCCCATGGTGGCCAGCCTTGGAATAGGGGATCCAAAACTCATTTGGGGGGTTGCATTTTTTGTCCTTTCCATGAAAGTGAATGTGGCCGATGTTCTGAGGATTCATTAGGAGCAAAATAATGAAACTCCAAGAGGAGGAGCCGATTTAAGAAATATCGGGAAATTGGCCATGTTCTGCCCTCGCCCCCTCCCTATTTCCTATTCCATGCCGGGGAGGGATAGCATCACCTCTCAGACTGATGGAAAGCAGCAAAGGGTGACCTTTCTTCTTTTCCCTAAGCTTCCCATTTTTCTGACTAATATCTTCCTTGGAGGCTGGAGGATATAGATATTTTGGTTTAAAAGGCTTTCCTCTCAACCTTCTGCTGGATTCTAGTCTGTCAACAGAGGACTTAGTTAAACAGTCAGTCAGAAAAGCATATTCATTAAAGACTTGCTAAGAGCTGGAGATACAGAGAGTCCCTGCTCCCAAGAAGTTCACAGTCTAATGCGGGGAACAATAAAAAAAATAGCCACCACTTACAGAACACTTACTATGTGCCCAGTATTTTATTTGACCCTCACAATAACCCTTCAAGTAGGTACAATAATTATCTCCATTTTACAGATGATGAAACTGAGGCAAACAGGGTGAAGTGACCAAGGTCACACAGCCAGTAGGAGTCTGAGGCCAGATTTGAACTCATGAAGATGAATCTTCCTGACTTTAGGTCTTTCACTCTATCCACTGTACAACCTAGCTGCCCCTAGCAAACAGCTGTGTACATACAGAGCAAGCAGCCTGTGTAACTGAAGTTGAGAATGAGTGTAGGACACGTTGCTTATTATAGGCATTAATATCCTGACCTACTCCTTCTCCTTACTTGGAGCTCGTTTGCTGTTTCTATTTAAAACATGATGGATAGTGGAAGGATAGTCAGACTTCCCAAGTCTATGGAGATTAGAGCCTGAAGTCTCTGTGGGAAGAGAGAAGTCCTTAGCACTCTCTCCAAGTTAGTGACCCAAGGAGGATCAGAGAAAACTATCCACTCAGGATGTGACACAAAGATTATGAATCAAATTGCCCAGGGAGAACAGGCAATGAAACCTAACTTCCTTTCCCACAGAAGAGAGGTGGGGAATGACCAGGAAAGAATAGTGTATACATTGCCAGATGTTGCTACATTGAATATTTCTGTTTATTTGTTTTTCTTTGTCATAAGACTTGACGTAGGTGTTGAAACAACTGTTATTTATAGGAAAAAAGTGACAGTAAAATGCATTAAAAAATCTCCAGGGTAAAGTGTTTCCTAGAGAGGCAGAGAATTATGGATATTATAAACTCTTTAATGAACTATATATAAATGGAAATGGGGCTGAAGTCCATATGTTGATTTCTTCTCTGAAATCAGGTTTGTCTGTGTCGAAGATAATATTGCACCAGTCAGATGAGGGCCAGCCCCATCCCTCCTTCATCCCTGGATAAAGGGCAGTAATGAGTAAAGGAGGGCTATACCACTTGGCAACCAGACCTTCCAGAGTGATGATGGCTCTGACCATAATGAGATGCTCAGAGGAGTTTAGGGGAGACAGGAAAAGGAGAGCTAATATTTTGGGCTTTTGTAGACATCACCTGAGCCTGGGACAGAAGGTGGAAAGCAAAGCCTAAGAGTAGATGAGCTCTGTGAGCAAAGTCTCTAAACTCATGGAAAGGTTTGGATGAGGAAACAGGCTTACTCATCAAACTCATGCATATAAAGATAAGGGGGTCCTCTCAAAGCTAGAGAAAATGAGCTTAAAGTGCTCCCCCAAAAAAGGATCATTATGCTACTTTTAAAGAAGATAGATAAACTTAGGGAACTTTTACCAAGAGATGACACGAGGTTGAAAATACAAGTTCAAAAAAGTTTTAGATAGTCGTGATGAGCTATGAAAGTGTAACTCATGTGTAGACCAAGGACAGATGAGCTGGGTTCAATCCTGGAGACCTACCAGTAATAGAACTTTTTATATGGTGTGTGTTTTGTCCCTACTTTGAGGACAGGAACTGTTTTTGCTTTTACTTTGCAGCCAAGTGCTCAGTATGGCGCCTGCTTTGATGCCTTCCTATATGTCCCTTAGTGTCCTTGTCAGAACCAAAATGCCAGGCTAGAAGGACCATAGGCTCTCTCCTTTTTTAGGTCCTCCAGAGACAGAAGAATAATGGCAAGCTGGAGATACTTGGGAGAAGGGATATTCTTAGTTTGGCCAATGTTTCCATTTGGGAAAGAATACCTTGGGGTCCAATAGCCAACTACAATGAGTTAGTTCACTTTGGGTTCCAAAGGGCATATGAGAGCATCATTGGGTGGTAGGAGGGGGTAAAGAGAAAGGAGAACTTTGGAAGGAACAGAAAATAAAGGTCTGTGCCTCGGAGATTCTTACTAGAGGTCATGAGAAAGGAAAGGAGCTACTTGTAGCCTTTTCCTTCCCATAGAACATAGACCCTCCCCTACTTTGGGTTTTTCTCCCTAATCCAGGGTGGGGTGGTGGAGTGGCAGGGAGGCTATAAGGATTCTCTCCAGTGTTCTGAGTCTTTTCTCTCTACGCAGCAATACTACATTCTCCTGATCCTGACTGATGGTGTGGTGACCGACATGGCAGACACAAGGGAAGCCATTGTACGTGCCTCCTACCTGCCCATGTCCATCATCATAGTAGGTGTGGGCAATGCTGACTTCACAGACATGCAGATTCTGGATGGGGACGATGGGGTCCTGCGTTCCCCCAAGGGAGAGCCTGTCCTCCGAGACATTGTACAGTTTGTCCCCTTCCGAGAATTCAAGAATGTGAGTGCTTGGGGGTGAAAACCAGCTTGTTTTAGGATAACGAGTACTGGAGCTTACTGGCGGTGTAGAGGGAAGGGATGCTGGCAGGTGACATTGGAATGGGGTGCATGGGGTCTAGATAAATGTGCTGGAACTGGACCGTGATAGGTCTGTCAGTTTGGTTTACCAAAGGCCTATCTCAAATCCCATCCAAGAGGATTTAGATACTAAAATGCAGAGAGGTTACAGTTATGAGTTAGTATCACTGTGTGGCCCTCAGAGATCTCCAGTGCCCAGGGATTGTATACCTTACATTTATGCGATACTATATACTTTCCAAAGTACGTTCATGTACATTAACTCGTTTTATCCTCATTTGAACAGTGCCTTGAGGTGGGTAGTGGGGCAAATAGCATTATCCCCATTATACAAATGAGGAAATTGAGGCATGGAGAAGTGACAGGAACTTGCTCTGAGAAGGCCCCATTTTCTTTTGTTAAGCATGTACAAATCCATAGGATTACAGGTTTTCATTTTCATGCAGAAACATCTTGGTTCCCGGATTAGGTGTGTACTCGTGAGTGCACAATCCTACTAGTTCTTGAAGAGGGTGCATTTGTCACAAGCATAAAATGTTTCTTGTTTCCTTTTCCTCCCCAGGCTTCTGCGACAGCTCTGGCCAAGTGTGTCCTGGCTGAGGTGCCCAAGCAGGTGGTTGAATACTACAGCCATAAGGAGCTTCCTCCTCGCTGCCCCAATATGGACTCCCCTGATGCCAGCCCTGGCCCTCCACAGTGAAGAGGTGCCATCAACCTCCAGCCAGCCACCACCCTTCACTTTTCCTTCCAATGCTGAGTCTGGAGATAGGGAGGGGGACAAAATGGGGCAGGGAGGTAGGAGAGGGAGAAGGTATTTGTTTTCCCTGTCTCTGTTTCAAACACTTTCCAGGGCCTCTCAGATTGCCCTCCCCTTCCCCTGATGCTCACATCTGACTTCCCCCCTTTCTCTTCCTCTCCCCTTACGTCTTATGTTTCCATGGTGACTTGCTCTAGAGAGGTCTGGACCAGGGACCATGGTCTGTGTGTGACGAAAGGATCAAAATTAGCGGGAGAATCCTGGCCCCTTTTGATCCAGCTCCAGTGAGATCCAAGGTCTAGGCAATAAATCCTTGGCATCCCCTCAGCAGAGGAGAGAAAGGCACAGAATGTGAGAGTAGATACTGAGGGGGGAGGAGAGGGGGTTTTGGAGCCCCAAAGAGCAGAGTGGGCTTCTCCCCTTCAGAATAGTCTGAGGGAGCCCCCCATTCTTACCTCTTAGCCCCACATTCCTATTTTGAACCCCCTCCCTTTGTGGTAATGGTGAGAGATTGGATACCAAGTCCCAATGTAATACTCCCTCCTCATTGCTTCTGGGGAGGTCAGACTGACCTGATTGGTCTCCTTAGGCTTAGTTCACCTGACTTGCTCTTCCCATCCCTCATCAGTGGGCTCAGGAATGGAGGGGGAGTGGGAGAAATTAATTTGTAGGACAGGATGACTCTAGACTGAAGGAGTTAGGTAAAGCCAATGACCTTACATTTTGTTCCCTGCTGTTCAGGAAAAAAACAGTTACCTTCTTTCTCCCATCGCCAAAGAATTTCCAAGTGAGGGTGGGCATAGGGAAAGACTTTGAAATTTATCTTCCCCCCATTTCAAGAAGACAGGCAGCTCAGATGCCTGGGTGGCTTCCCTCTCTCTCAGATCTGTAATTAGCAGGGGTTTTTTGCACCTGGGACAAGGGGCACAGGGAGGAATAAGAAAATGCTCACCTGGGTCATGGCCATGGGGGACAGGAAGAGCTCTCTGGGATGTCACAAGGTACTGTCAGAGGAGGAGGAAGTAGCCCTGGGAGGAGGCTACCATTGTTAGGGACAGATCAGTCAAGGGAGGATTTCCTCTAACTCTCCCTTCACCCCCTCCTCTACTTTGCAAAGCCCATGACTGCTGGGAGCAGGAAGTGTGGACAGGAGGTATACTCTGGGCTAGTGCTGGTGGCACCAGGGGTGAGGAAAGGTTTACCCTGTAACGGTACAGTTGGTACCTTCTAAATTTTCTATTCTGGGGGCAAAGCCTAGTGGTCTCCCCTCCCTAATTATGGCTCTGCTCTCTGCTCTTTCTCTCTTTGTTGAGCTTTCTGCCCATAGGACTGTTTCTCCAGCTGTGGCTACTCCCCAAACCCCAAGGATCTTATAGTGAAAATGACCACAATTGCTTCAGGGCCTACCTTTACTCCCTTATTATCTTCCCTATTAGTAGTGAAGTTCCCTCCCCTTCCAGGTACCTGCTTCTCTCTTGGCTGGGGCCACCAAGATCAGGACTCTTGTCACTACTGACTTGGGCTCATGGGCCTGTGTAGTTATAGGTGAGGTGGGGTGGAATGTAACGGGGCAGAGCTATTGCCTCACCCAGAGGGCAGCCCCATTATGCAAACTCATCCATGCAGAACCCCTTTCACAACCCCTCCCACTCCCCAAACCCTTAGGGCTGTTGGGCCAGTGGGTAGGAAACGAGGCTCAGTATCCCTCTCAGAAATATGCATGATAAAAAACCTCCCAGAGACTGGGAAATCCCTCCAGATTTGTTTGTTTACTTTTCAACCTAGTAAATCTCGGTGTTCTTATGAGCTCCCTCCTGCCCCCTCCCTGTGGTGTCTGCTTGTATCTGTTCTCAGTGGTGTCCTCTCCAGAAATTCAGGAGGCGGGGTGGAGGGGGGGATGGGGAGGATGTGGAGGGAGAGTGTAACCCAATAAACGGTTTTCTTTCCCTTCTGGAGCCTGGCCTTTTTACTTCTGCACCTCTCTCTGCGGCACTCTGTTCTGTTTGGGGGCTGGCTTTCTTGGTGATAAGCCTAGGGCACAATCATGAAGTCAGAGAAACCTGGCATCTTTCTCCCCCTCCTCCCCCAGCTCTGTACAGGCCAGAGATGTTTCATTTTGAAAGTTCCATAGCTGCCTTTTCTTTTTTTATATTATCTCCCCTCCTCCCCACCTCCCATGCCTTCACTTGTAACAAAACAACAACAAACCACCCAGATATTTATTCCACATTTTATGCTCATGGTTCCCCACCTCTCCAGCTTGGGGAGGGTGCTACATTTCTGCATTTCTGCTTTGGGGCCAGTTTTTTTGGTGGGTCTAGAACTATGAATGGATCAGTGTAAGAAACTCCATCAGGGATGTTTTAAGGAGGGGATCATAATGGTAAAAAGTCCTAAGTGGCTGGGGACAAGTCCCAGACATTGGGATTCCCAGGCTGAGTGTCTGGTGGGGTACATTTGACTATTTTGTTTTACTCTCTATCTTGCCCAGGCTGGAAGAGCAGCATCTACTCACTGGTCAATCCTATGCGCTTCTGATTGGCATAAGAGAGATTTTGACCTACTTTGTTCCTAGCCTTCCCCCACCCATCCCTGGGGCTCACCATATTGGTGCCACATGTACCGCAGACACCCGAGGATCTTTAGCCCTACTCCCTACAGGCGCCTCAGAGCTCCTACGTTCAAGGGATCTACCAGCCTCAGCCTCAACAGCAGGGAGTTACAGGGTTCTACCTCATTACCTTAGAGCTAGCTCTGTTCATTGGCAGTGGAGGGAAGCAGTGGGAATGGAGGGTCGGTCAGAGTGACTTGTAACCATAGGGAGATCCATAAAAGAAACATTAGCTCATGTCTGAGGTGGTTGGGGGCTCTGGTTTCAGACCAGTTGTGTGACCCTGGGCAAGTCACTTCACCCCGTTTGCTTCAGTTTCTTCATCTGTAAAATGTGCTGGAAAAGGAAACAGCAAATCACTCTGGTATCTCTGCCAAGAAAACCCCAAATGGGGTGATGGCTAATTGACTGAACAGTGAGGTTGTAGTGAGGATTAAAACACTTAGCACAGTGCCTGGTGTATAGGTGTTTAATCAATAGTCACATCGTCTCCTCCGCTCCCACTGAGAGGACTCTAGCTAGCAGTAACGTACGTTGGAATCACACTGGATTTAAACTCAGACGACCCGGGTTTAAGCCTGCTTCTCTCTCTCACTACCTCTGTGACCTTGGACAAGTAATTTAATCTTTCTAGACCAGGGGTGGGGAACCTTAATCCTCAAGGCCACACGTGGCCTTCGAGGTCCTTGGATGCGGCCTTTTGACTGAGTCCAAGTTTTACAGAACAAATCCTTTTACTAGGGGGATTTCTTTTGTGAAGTTTGGAGTCAGTCAAAGGGCTGTACTTGAGGACCGGGGGCCACATGTGGTCTCAAGGCTGCAGGTTCCCCATGCCTGGTCTAGACTGTGGTAAAATGACGTGGTTGGACCCGATGACTTCCAGCCCTATATCTCTGACCCTGTGGCCTGAGCCTTTGTCCCTTTCTTTCTCTCTCTTTAGAGGTACCCCTCCCCTCAGCTGGGAAGGGGAACAAGGGCTAACATCTGGATGTTGCCTAAAGCAGCATCCTCAAGCTCAGCTGTTCATACCCCAGCCCCAAGGAGGGCAGCTGCCGGGGACTTCCTGATTGAAATCCCCCCTAATTAGCCTGACTGGGAAAAATAAATAGTCTCACCTCAGCCTCTAGACCTCCTCCATCAATCAACTTCACAGATTATTTATAGTTCCTGATTCATCTCCCCTTAAGCAGGCATAATAGACATCACCATGGCAACATGGGTGCTGGGTGAATTCCTGATGGAAGTATTCTCTCCCTTTTGGGATGGAGTAGCCCCTCTCCTGAGGTTGCCCTCCCGGGTCAGGACTCCCTCTGGGAAGCCTCAGAGCCTAGAAGGGACAAAGGTTTCGGAACCAGGAGCTGGAGAGAGCTCAGTTCAAATCCTGACCTCATTGCTAATTTGCTGTATGACCATGGAGAAGTTCCCTTGACCCCTCATGTTCTAGCTGTGAAATGTGTCTGACAATCCCTGGGCCCTTCTCAGAAGCAAAAATAAATGGGAAGGGCTTTAGAGGCTGAGGGACTAAATTCAAATCATTCCTCCAACACCTACTGGCTGTGACAGCCTGGCCAAGTCCCTTTACTTCTTGGGGGCCTCAGTTTCCTCAACTGCAAAACAAAAGGGGGTAGCTAAATGGCCTCTGAGGTCCCTTCCAGCACTGGCACTACTATGACATAATTCTAAGAAATGGCTTCATGAAGGCAGTTCGTAGGGAGGCTGTGTTACTCTGGTCTCTATGATGCTGAACAAACTCTGGAGCATTGCAATTGTCAGGGAGAAGTGAGTGAGTTGAACTGGATGGTCACACCAGGCTCAGATAAGGGCCTAGTGTCCTTGACAAGCTGGTGGGTGTATGAACAAAGGTAGCCCAGATCATAAGGGGCCTCAGGACTATCCCCTGTCAGAAACGATTGAAGGAACTAGAAATCTGGACAAGAGAAGGCCTGGGATGGGGGAAAGGGAAGGAGGGGTGGAAATCCATTAAATTCAACAAGTGTTTGTTGTGTTCTTACTATATGGACTAGGCTAGGTACTAAGGATACAATGAACAAAAAAAAGATTCTGCCTTCAAGGAGTTTCCATTCTATAGGACAGGAGCTTTCATTCTCTGTGATGTTTTCTTGAAGGATTTGAAGGATTCCATGTGGAAGAGGGATGAGAGCAGCGAGTAGGAGTTGCAAAGAAGTTCTAGACTCAATATAAAGAAACACTTTCTAACAATTAGAACCATCTCAAAGTAGAATTCGCTGGCTTTGAGGGGAGTGGGTTGCTTGCTAGAACTGGGTTGGGTGATTATTTGTCAAGATTGTGGGGCAGAGGTTAGAGCACTGGTCATGGAGTCCAGAGGACCTGGGATAAAATCTGACCTCAGACACTTACTAACTGTGTGACCCTGGGCAAGTCACTTAACCCCATTGCCTCCAAAAAAAAAGTGATATGCTTCTTCTTCTGGCATAGGTTAGATTAGATGACCTCTGAGATCACTTCCAGCTTTCTGGTTCTGTGACTTATTCTGCACAAGGAGAATAACTAGTTCTTCAAAACACACACACACACACACACACACACACACACACACACACACACACACACTTTATTGGTATCTTCTGTTCTGATGTCATCCACCCAGAAAGCCATCCCTTCTATCAAAGAAGATAAGAGAGGGGGAAAAATTAGTTCAATAAAAGTAACCAACATATCCCCAGTCCAGCTGACAGTGTATGCTTTGTTCTACAGCCAGAATCCTCCTTGTCTGCTGTAACAACAATGTTACTCCGGCTGCTGTGGAGGTGTGAGACTAACAACACCAGCACACAGGAGGGCTGCTGGTACAGGTTCTTTGATCTGCTTTTCGAAGGAAAGCAACTTCAAGGGGTTAACAATCTTACTTTTGTTAAACATACATATACCATTCACTTAGTTCAGGGGGAAAAGCCAGCACCCTGGACTTACAAACAGAAATTACAAGCAGAAATTATGAACAGAGGAAAATAAACTCTTTAACGGCTACCCAGAGTCTTGTTTGGTCAAATCACACTACGCTCTTCCAGTGAGTGAGCCCCAAAACAAAACACCAACCTCAGATCAAATATACCCTTCTCAGGGCCCTGGGGCTTAGTACCTACTTAGCAAAAGGGTGTGGGGCCTGGGGCTTTCTTGTTTCTTAAGCAGGTCATCAAAGACTCTTGATTTAATCAAAGATTCCTGATTGAAATGAAGACAAGACTCATCAAAAGGCACTTGATTATCTCAGTGCTGAGAAGCACTCAAACACAAAACAGCAAAAACTCCCACTTTGCTTGCCATTACATTTGAAAGGCAAGAATCATCAAAGGTACTTGATTGCCTTAGCATTCCAAAAGAGAAAACAGTAAAAATGTCCCACCTTGATTACCATTATATCTGCCAAGAAGGAAGATGCATTTGCTCATCTTTTCTTTGGGGCCAGACTGCTTGTTACAATTACAGTTTCATTTTTTATCATTGAGCTTTCTGTTGACCGTTGTAGTCATCTCATAGATCATTTTCCTGGTTCCATTCACTTTACTTTGTATCAATTCAAAGGTTTTCTCAAGCTTCTCTGAGTCCCTTATGTCTATCTGCTTGTCATTTCTTTTTGTTTTGCGGCAATTGAGGTGAAATGACTTGCCCAGGGTCACACAGCTAGTCAGTGTCTGAGGCCATATCCAGCTATGAACTCAGGAAGATGAATCTTCCCAACTCTAGGGCCAGTTAAGTGAATGGGAGCATGGCTTGGTGAGATCTGTACTTTAGGGAGATCATATTGTGGGTTTTTTTGGGCTGGGGAGGCAATGGGGTGAAGTGACTTGCCCAGGGTCACACAGCTAGTCAGTATCTAAGGCCAGATTTGTACTCACATCCTCCTGAATCCATGGCCAGTCCTCTATGTACTGAGCCATGTAGCTGCCCCATTTGTCATGTCTTAAACCACAGAAATAGCACCTTAGACTCGTGTACAATTTACTAGTGCTCACTGTCCTTGCTGAACAGCCTCCTCTCCCAGGTGATAAAGAATTCTAGCACAGACCTCATGACTTTTGGAGGTAGTAGGTGACACTTTTATATAGGACTTTGCTCAGCAAAGGACATCTATCTTTGCCAGCTGTCACAAGGATTTCTGTTATGGAGTCAGACACTCCATAACAAGCTCTGCCTGGTCTCAGCTCCATGGAACAAGATGCCTCCACCCCAGGTACCCCTTTGTGTCCCATTCTCAGGCCCCACTGCGCCCCCTCCCTCCCAGCTTCCTTTTGTGTATTGTCTTGCCCTTTGACCTTGCACAGCCCTCCCTCACTCAAATCAAAGTCAACTCCAAGTCATGTCATCATTTCCTTGATGTCATGGTCCTCTTCAAGAACTAAGGACAAACACAACAACCCGTTACACTGTAAGCTCCTGGAGGGCAGCGACTGTCTTTTTAAAAATTTGTATCCCCAGTGCTTAGCACAGTGCCTGGCATATAGGACGCGATTAATAAATATTTATTGAATTGAATCCCTTTAATAGGTGGCTTTGTAACAAATCATGGGGGATGTAGTGACTAGACTAGAAATACCTAGAAAGCCAATGACTGCTTCCATTTCTTCAATGTATCTCTCTTTCCTTTTTTCTTTCTTTCCTCTCCTTTTATTAATCTTCTTTATTTCTCTTTCTCCTTTTTCTCTTCTCTCTTTTTTCTTTCCTTTCTCTCTCTCTCTGTTTCTCTCTCTTCTCTCTCTTTCTCTTTGTCTCTCTCTTCTCTCTGTCTCTCTCTCTGTCTCTATGTCTCTGTCTCTGTCTCTGTCTCTCTCCCTCCCTCCCTAGAGTAAAAATCTCTGTATGGTATAATAATATGAGATGAAACCGTAACATAGCAAGACAGATTTTAATAAGCACAACAAATTATATGTCCAGGCAGATATAAAAAAGTCCCCTTGGGAGGCTATACACTTATTCCAGGAATGCTTCTGCTAATTGCTCAGATTGCGTTGGTAATTGTTTTTGTGTACTATTCTTTTGAGTTTCCTCACTGGCAGCAAATCTTGGTCCTGAGGGGGATGGATAGTGGGCATGGAAAGGAGATGGAGAACACACAACTCAATGCTTGGTTCTATACTCTATTTGGCTGTTTTGGTTATTTGTCACTTGGACTATACTATAAGCTGCCTGAAGACAGGGACCAAGGCTTTTTTTCCCTTCATGCCTCTGCCAGGGCCTAGCGCAGTGTGGGCCACACAGTGGGTGCTTAGGAGATTTATGACTGGTTGAGGTTACTTGTGACTTGCCCAGGGTCACACAGCTAGTGTCTGAGGAAGAATTTGAACTCAGAGCTTCCTGACCCCAAGTTCATGGAGAGTGTACTGATGGCAAGTCAAATCAAGAAGCACTTATTAAATGCCTACTATGTGTCAAGCTTTGTGCTAAGTGCTGGGTTGGAAAAGAAAGGCAAAAACCAATCCCTGCTCTCAAGGAGCTCACAGTCTAATGGGGGAGAAAACATGCAAATACTCTGCAGTACAGTGTGTGTGCAGCCTAGGTGGTAAAAGGGTCAGTGCTCACTTTGAGTGAAGGGTCAGGGATGGCTTCGTTCTGTTTGTCCTCTTCTGCCTCTCGGTGAATGGGGGAAACTGAGGGCCTGGGAGGAAGATGGGTGGAGAGAAAGGAAGAATGAGAGGAGAGGGAGGGAGGGAGGGAGGGACAGAGAGAGACAGAGAGAGAGAGTGACAGAGAGATAGAGAGACAGAGACACACACACACACACAGACAGAGACAGAGAGAGACAGAGAGACAGAAACAGGCAGATAGAGAAACAGAGACAGAGACAGAGAGACAGAGACAGATGGAGGGAGGGAGGAAAAGAGAGAGGGAGGTGGGGGGGGAGTAGAGGGAGAGAGAGAGAGAGAGAAATGTCAACTATTGCAAAATGAGTTGGCTAAACAAATTAACATTTGAAGAATTTTTTGCAGAACTGGGCCAACTCTCCTTTTCCCCGTCTCCTTCTGGGATCTACCCTGCCTATGTACCCTCCATTAAAACTCCTCCCAAAGTGTCCAGCTGGGGCTGGCCCATTGTGATGCTAGGGCCTCTCCCCCGAAAGTCCCCAATAACAGACCATAGCCTAGAACATGGGCTGCTGGGGGTGGTGTTTGAAGGGCACAAGCTCCATGTTTCCATTCTGTCTCTGGGGAGGATAGGCTGCTGCTTCAGCCTCCATAGGGACCCTCCCCTTCTGCCCACAGCCCATCATGGAATCCATCAGGGAGCCTCTTCTGAGAGGCTGTGTGTGAAGACTGGAGCGAGGGAGCTTGTGGGAGCCAGTCCTGATGCTTTTATTTCGTTAGCTTCTGAGAGGCAAATCAGGGAGAAAATTGTGACTAAGTGTGTGTAATTGGTGAGGGGGCGGCAGGGCTGTCAGACATGGGGGTGGGTAAAGCGGAGATCAGGGGAAGTTTGTTGTTCTCAACCCTGGCTTCAGCGTTCTGTGCCTCGACCCTCCCCCCTTCCAGGTTTGCTCATCCTTTAACCTATTTCTCTCTCATTCTTCTCAGACAAAATTTCTCTTTGGCGTCTCCAGTCATCTTCAGTTTTCTCTTCTATAGATGAATTCAAAGATCTCTTTCTGATTAATAAAATTCTACAGTCTATGATCCATCCTCTTTTTATTCTATTGAGATAAACAGATCTCCATTAAAATAATAATAGAGCTTTAAGGTTTGCAAACCACTTTATATGTGGTATCTCATTGGAACCTTAAAACAACCTGCCAAGTAGGCGCTATTATTTATTATTGTCTTTTTACAGATGAGGAGACTGGGGCTGAGAGAGGTTACATTTTCAATTCAATAAATATTTATTAAGCACCTACTATGCGCCAGGCACTGTGCTAAGTGCTGAGGGTACAAAAAGAGGCAGAAGACAGTCCTTGCCCTCAAGGAAAGTCTAATGGGAGAGACAACATGCAAACAAAGACAGTATATACAAAGCAAACTATGTAGACGAAACTGAGGGAGTTATCCATCAGTTGGGGAATGGCTGAACAAGTTGTGGTATGTGACTGTGATGGAATACTATCGTGTTCTAAGAAATGATGAGCAGGACGGTTTCAGAAAAAACTTAGGAAGACATATGAACAGATGCAAAGTGAAATGAGCAGAACCAGGAGAACATTGTAGCAACAGCGTTGAAATGACGATCAACTGTGAAAGACTTAGCTACTTAGGTTAATACAATCATCCAAGACAATTCCTAAGGACTCATGATCAAAAGTATTATCTACCTCCAGATAACTAACGAACTCTGTGTGCAAACTGAAGCAAATTTTTTTCATTTTCTTTATTTTTCTTGCTTTCCCCCACAACATGACTAATATAAGAATACATTTGCCATGATTTCACATGTATAATTGATATCATATTTCTTGCCTTCTCAGTGGGTGGGGGAGAAAATGGAGGGAGGGAGAGAATTTGAAACTCAAAATACAAAAATGTTATAAATAAATATATTTTTAAAAGTACATGTTGGGAAATAAAGTATAAGAAGACTGGAAAGGTAAGAGGGGGTTAGTTATCAAGGGCTTTGAATGCCAGAGCACTTTATATTTGCACCTAGAGGCAATGGGGAGCCATTGGAGTTTATTGACTTGACTTGTCCTATAGTAACTGTGAGGCAGGATTTGAACTTGGGTCTTCCTGATTCCAAATCCAGCATTCCTTAGATTTCTCAAGAGGCTATTGTTAGGGGCAGCTAGGTGGTGCAGTGGATAGAGCACCAATGGTGGAATCAGGAAGACCTGAGTTTACTTACCTTAAATGCTTACTGGTTATGTGACCCTGGACAAGTCACAACCCCAACTGCCTCAAAAAAAGATGCTATTATCATATGAATCTTTCTGAGGTGTTTGAGTTTTAACAGGGGCCTTGTATGACCCAGATGCCTTACCCAGAAGGAAGGACACTAATGAGATCTCAGGCCTTGAGGGAGGTAGGACAGGAGGCGGGTCATTGAAATTTCATCTCACATCTACATCTGTGGGAAGATCTTTCTGGTTAAGCCTAAGTCTGACAGGATACAATGCTAATTGGGTAAACCACCAGCCTCCAGTCTGAGAAGGCGGTCAGGGACCAAGGGAGGAACAAATCTTTTCCTAGGTCCATGTCAGTGACCTATCTAGTTTTGGGGTTCAGCCTGGACTCCAAAGCAAAGGCTTCTGGGGGGCATAGTACACTGGAAAAAGCCCTGAATATAGTTGGAAGAATTGCATTTGAATCCTCCATTTGCTCTCTGTGTGACCTTGGGAAGGTGTCTTAACCCTTCTGAATCTCAGTCCCGTAAAATGACCTGGCTGGACTAGATTGACTTCTATCTCCATGCCCTGTGAAAAGAGAGATATGTTGGCATTGGTACTGAGGACCTGGTGTGTGTGTGTGTGTGTGTGTGTGTGTGTGTATGTGTGCATGTGCTGAGTAGGGGAGGGCCATGAGAAAGCCAGTTATAAGTAGGGGAAGGTGACCAGGGCTTTGTCCAAAGGCAAAGCCTTTTTTCTTTTTGGAGGGAGGAAGGCAAGGAAATTGGGGTTAAGTGACTTGCCCAAGGTCACACAGCTAGTAAGTGTCAAGTGTCTGAGGCTGGATTTGAACTCAGGTCCTCCTGACTCCAGGCTGACTCTATTCACTGTGCCACCTAGTTGCTCCAGCATAGGAACAAGTAAGCTTAGCACCAAGGAAACAAGAATAATTAGTTAAAAGAGGAAACTTCTTCCTCCCTTGCAGCTATAACCTCAGTGAACTCCTAGCCTGCCCCTGCCTTGGACCCCCTTGACCCCATCCCTTCCATAGAGCAGCCTTTTGGTATCCCAAGGTTTCTCCTCCTGCTGTCTCCAATTGGGTTTGTCTCACAAAGTTGTTTTGAAGGCATGTTTTAGGAAGCTTGTCCAGACACCACAATTTCCATCTAGGGTTCTGTTGAAAGCATTTTAAAGTGAAGAGCCGATGAGATAATATAGGTAAAGAGTGATTGTCGTCATTACAACTATTACTCTCCTTAGCCAGTCTCAGAAACAAGGGTTTACCAGGATCCTAGGTCTACAGCTGGGAGGGACCTCAGCGGCCATCTGGTCCAACCATACTATGACACGCCTCACAGGTGATCCTCTGCTGAAGACCTTGAAGGAGGTGTAGCTTGCTGCCTCTGGAGGCAGTACGTTCCATCTTTGGACAGCTCTGTTAAGAGGCTCTTCCTGACATTGAGTCTAAGTCTCTTTATAACTTTCACTCGTGGTTCCTGGTCCCACCCTCTGGAGTCATTCAGAACAAAGTTGATCTCTCCTCCCCATCACTGGCCCTTCAGATGCTTAAGGACAGTTATCTCGTCTCCCCTGAGTCATCTCTAAGCCAAACAAGCTCATTTCCTTCATGACCCTCGTATGACATGGAATCAAGGTTCTTCACCATCTCAAATAAGATTGTATTTGTAAAGCACTTACCACAGTACCTGGCACATAGAAGGTGCTTAATAAATACTCCATCTTTCCATCCATCCATCCACCCACCCACCCACCCACCTGTCCATCCACCCACTCATCCACCCACCCACCTGTTCACCTATCCATCTGTCCATCTGTCCATCCATCCATCCTGATTGTCCTCCTTTGGACACACTCCAACTTATCCATGGTCTTCTTAAACCATTGAGCTCAGACTTGGACCGAGGGCTCCAGATGAGGTCTGAAGAGGGCAGAGTAGAGTAAAATGTCCCAGTGCATTAGTTTTTGGCTGCCACATTATACTGCTGATTCCTAATTGAGCTTATGGTCCACTAAAAAGCCCAAATCTTTTATTTTTCAGATTGAATTTAATTAAACAGTGCAGAGAGATGTAGGAGTAAGATCAGACAGAAATTATCATCCACATTTGATAGGTAAGTTGGAAGGGAAAGGAATAAGCATATATATATACACACACACACACACACACATACATACACAGTACCTACTATGTGCCAGGCACCATGCTAAGTGCTTTACAAATGTTTCATTTGGTCTTCACAACAACTGTGTGAGGAAGGTGTTATCATTATCCCCATTTTACAGTTGAGAAAACTGAGGCACAAAGAGATTAGGTGACTTGCCTAGGGCCACACAGCTAGTAAGTGTGTGAGGGAGGATTTGAACTTAGGTCTTCCTGACTTCAGGCCCAGCACTCTTTAAATTGTATCACCTAGCTGTCTAGATGACTGAAACCTAAGAAAGTGATTAGTAGAAATAATGAATCCCTTTGTAGGGGTTACATGTGGCCACATTTGCACAATTAGAAGTTACAATTATATAAAATGTAACTGGTTCTAGGCACCAGTTGAGACCTAGCTATAAGTGGCAAAGGCAGAATTTGAATCCAAGTCCAGAGATAGCATGCTTTTTTGGGCAGCACACAGCCCGGAGTTGGTGCTGTTTTAGCCTCTCTAAGAACAATGCCTTGGCCTCGAGAGACAAAGTGATGTTGGCAGGCTGGGGACTAAAACTCCTCAGTGCCAACTGAATATTCTTTCTTTGCCCTGCCTTCTCCCAGAAGGAACTGGAAGTCAGCAAGGAGGGGAGTGGCCCAGGCACGTGGTCCTTCTACGATCCCAGGCCTCCCCAGATCTCTGGATCCCGTCAGAACAGGGCTCTGGACCTTTTTATGTGCATCAGAGCCCTCGGGAAGGCTGGTGAAGCCCAGAGTCCTCTTCTCAGAATGTTTTTCAATCGATAAAATAAAATACATTGGATTATGAAGAAAATCAATTGTTTTGATGTACAGTTCTCAAAGCATTAATAAAAAAGTGCAAGGACTGCAGGTTAAGAATTTCTGCTCCAAATAAAAAGAAAGGAACAGTAATGACTTTCTTCCCTTCTCCCATATACATACATACTCTCCCCAGGGCCCAGCCAAGGTTTTCTAGCCAATTGGCTTTAACCTTTCTTATAGACAATATAGTTAAGGCTCTGAGAGGATCTCAGTTCCCTGAGAGCAAGGGACCTACTAAACTAATCTATAGCCCAGGTCTTCCATTCCTGCTGTCTTTGATGAATGGCAGCCCGGTCTTATTCTGTGGTGCTTATATCCTTATGGGCCAGAGGACTGACCCAGGACTCTGTAGCCCTCAGCAGATCCTAAATGCTCAGAGCTAAGAGTCAATAGGTTAGTCAATCAACATATATTTATTAAGTACCTACTTTGGGCTAGACGCTCAGGATATGAAAAAGAGGCAAAGATAGTCCCTGCCCTCAAGTAGCTTATAGTATGATGAGAGAGACAACAAGCATATAAATACACACACACACACACACACTCATACACGCGCGCACGAATAAACTGTATAAAGGATAAACAGGAAACAATTAAGAGAGGGAATGCTTTAGAATTAAAAGGGGGTGGGAAAGGCTTCCTGTAGGAAATAGGATTTTGTGATATCATATTGCTTGCCTTCTCAAGGGGGAGGAGGGAGAGAAGGAGAGAGAGAGAATTTGGAACTCAAAATTCTAAAAAACAGGGGCAGCTAGGTGGCACCAACAGAGCACTGGCCCTGGAGTCAGGAGAATCAGAGTTCAAATCCTGCCTGTGTGACCCTGGGCAAGTCACTTAACCTTGGTTGTCTAAAAAAAGTTAATAATTTTTACACATAATTGGGATATATTTAATAAACTAAAATTTTAAGATATTTTTTAAAAAAACAAAGAAAATGGAATTTTAGTTGAGGCTTAAAGGAAGCCAAGGAGGTCAGTAGGGAGGAAGAGGGAGAGCATTTCAGACACGGAGAACAGCCAGAGAAAATTCCTGGAGCTGAGAGATGGAGTGTCTGGTTTGTGCAACAGCCAGGAGGCCAGTGTCACTGGATGGAAGAGTATGCAGAGGGGAGAGAGGCAGAGTAAAACTGGAAAGATAGCAGGGGCTAGATTATGAAGGGCTTTGAATGGCAAGCAGAGCATTTTGCATTTAATCCTGAAGGTCATAGGGAGCCACTGGCATTTATTGAGTAGGGGAGTGACATGCTCAGAGCTGTCTCAGGAAAATCACTTTGGCTGCTGGATGGAGGATGGATTGCAGCGGAGAGAGACTTGAGGCAGGCCGACCCACCAAGCCTCAGTTTCCCCATCTGAATTGGAGCCTATGGTGATAGCCAATATTCCCAGATGCCAGAAAAATAACTAGCAATTCTGGCTGCCAGGGAGAGGACTAAAATACATGCCCCAGGGCAAGTAGCATAAAAGAGACCTTAAGATGCCTCCCTCTGGCAGAGAGGCAGAGGATTCAGTGAAGCTGCTGATGGGGAGATAGGGTGGTGAGAGAATGGGGGAGCAGCATAACTGGGGTTTGATAATTATGATAAGGAAGCACACCATCTGGCAGCTTCTTATTTTGACTATTCCTCTTGAGTACTTAAGTTCAGTAATTTTTTTTAAAGGTTCAATTATTTCTACCTGTACAAACACTGTCAGTGCCCTCTAGATTTCAGCACCTGGGGGAAAAGCCCTAATTGCCTCACCCTAGTTGTGCCTCTTACAGGGAGTAGCTTACTGGGAGGTGGTTGGTCCTGTTGCACCAGCTGTAACTGAATTCCAGAAAACTGCTCTCAGTGGGGGCTGTATCTCTGCAGCAGGTGGCAAAGACACCCAGCCCTTCCATCTACAACATGTTTACCAAGAAGCTGACAGTGCCTTTGGCAGAGGTGGGAGAGCTGGAAGAAGAAAGAGGAGGATAGGAAGTAAACAGGACATGAATGTACCAGTGGAAAAGGAAAGTGAATTCACATTTCCCCCCAGACACAAAGGAGCTCACATCCACATGCATAGCAGGCTTGAGAGGCCTCAGTTAGTTAATCAGTAGCTCTCCCACTGACCTTAGAGGTCAGCTAGGGGGCCAGCTAGGCCAGCCCCAGAACGGGGAAGTGAATTTCCAGTGGTTGCTCAGTAAATGGTGGTGCCTGGATTTGAACCCAAGTCCTCAGACTCCAATGAGCTCCCTTTCTGTTAGACTACAATACCAAGTGCTAGGTCCAGACCTGGGCTCATTCAGCAAATGAGATTTTGAAATAATGTTTATAAAGTGCTTTGTAAACCTTAGAGAATCATGTAAATGCCAGCTATGGTTATTATTTTATTTGGGGCTCAAAAATGAAGAGAAAATGTGAGATTAGGGGCTTTGACCGAGAGCCCTTGGAGAAAGAGCAAGGAGGTTGGAACTGTGGAGGTGCCTGGAGGCAGCCAGCAGTGGAGGGGGGCTGCCGGGGGCTGCTGTGATTCTGTCTCACAGAGACATGAGCAGAAATATGGGGAGGAAAGGTTGTCTCTGAATAGGCATCTCTCAGCAGGGTAAGATTCCATGATGCAGCCTCCACTTAGAATGGTAAAATAACCCTTGCTGGGTGGGTGACCATGGGGAAGAGATTCTATCTCTAGCCATGAGGTGGCACAGGAGAAAAAGTATTGGATTCAGGGGCAGTCCACAGGCTAAGGGCAACATTCCCAAGGAGGGTCTGATTAACATGAAATTGGAAAACGTTTAACAAAATATGTAAAGATACAATACAACATAAATAATGGGTTTCTAGGTGGTTTTCTCAGGGATCTGTTTTAAAATAAAAATACATATCAATTTGTGGTTTTCTCAGGGAAGTATTGGACTGGACTAGAGGACTTCTAAGGTCCCTTCCAGTTCTAAAATCTATAATAAACTTATGAAAGTGATTGTTCCAGATGCTTTTCTTTCCCTTTTGTCTCCTCTCCTGTCCCCCACCCACCGACCCACCCAGTTTTGTCTGGTCCCTATCATACTTATGTTCATCCTCATAACAGTTGGGTTATGGGGAAGCTAGGTGGTACAGTAGAAAGAGCACAGTCAGTGGAGTCAGGTAGACAGACCTGAGTTCAAATTCAGCTTCAGATACTTACTAGCTGTATGACCCTGGGCAAGTCACTTAACCCTGATTGCCTTAAAAAAATAACACTTGGGCCTGTGAAGCCACATTTGTTTTGGTACCCAGAAATGGCCCATACCCAAGAATCCCTTCAACTACCAAAGAGTCTCTATGACATTCCTTGCCAAGGAATTGGAGGGGAGCAGGGGAAAATCTTGGGGCATCAGATATCTCCATTTGCTCTCCATGAAGGGGAAGGGTATCTGGTCCCATGAAGAAATGGCTTTAGACTGTGCTTCTGAACCTCAGGGAGAGGGGCAGAGGTTGCCAACCTCTTGGGACATCAGCCTTGATGATCCTTCTGTGGTGGGACAAATTGCTCTAATGCCTACCTCTCCTCTCCTCTCCTCCCAAGGAGCTCCAGATGAACTTGAAGCCTTTATCCAGGGTCACTGCCCAGATAGGTCTCTCTTGTTCCTGTCTTCCCCCCGCCCTCCTCAAAAGATTTCCCCATGCTCATTCGGTATCTTCCTCACTTAACTGGGTGGCCCTGGATCCAGCTTCATCCTTGTGGGAAGTTAAAGCTCTGTGACCCAGAAAAGGAAAGTGATTTAATGGAACACAGGCAAGCTTTGAAAAAAAACGGGCAAAGGGGACTTAGAGCTGATGTGGGGCAGAGCAGAGAGCAGAGGAAGAGATGAGGGGCTTGAGGGAGTTCTCCGAATGTCAGCCAGGGTATTTTTAACCTCCGGGAAACCTACAATCCCATACTGAGAATCTCCTGGCTGCATGGCTCTGTCCTTGGTACTGTGAGGAGAGATACCAAAGAGAGAAGAACTCTCTGACCTCACTCATCACTCCTCTCCCCAGGATACAATCTGTCCTTCTGAGGACGAGTCAGGGGGAAAGTCTGCTTATTAGGACCCCAGGGGAACTGGGAGGATTCCTAAGTCTGGGACAGCTTAGCTGGGTTGCATTTCTGCAACAGGTCTTCTAGTTTCCAGGCATGAGTCTGGAGTCACCCACAGACCTCCTCCCTCCATGCTGCAAACACACCTCCCCGGAGATGAGTCATTCCCGAATTCAGCTTTGCACATGAATGCTGTCTGATGACTTGTGATTACAGGATGGAAAAGGCTGGGGGACAGAGTGAGGGAGGAGCTGGGGAGAAATGAGCAGCTCACCTTTGGGCTCCCGGTGGTGGCTCTTCTTGGGCTCTGATGTATCTAGCCATGGGGATGGGGAGTTTTTCATCATCTTCTATGGGCCGATGAAGTAGGCCCTTAATGGGAGAAATTATTCATTTGGACCCCTACCTATTCCAATCAGTATTAATCAGCTTGATATTTTACAAGAATCATATAGGGGTGACTAGGTAAGATAGGTTCTTATAGTAGACCTTTAGAGTGGGCCTCAAACTTTGACAAAATGTTCATTACTTTTTTTTTACCAGTTATAAAGCTCACTTGCACAACTGCAAGAATGCTGACAAAGATATCTCCATCCTGTTTTGCTCAAATTCCTCATGTCCAAACCTAGTGTGGGTGGGATGCCTTGATTCTTTGGGAAAAAAAAAAAACCCAACTTATCTTTGTATCTCCAGACTACTCTCTCTTGTGCGACATGAGGAAGGGACCATCTTATAGCCATCTTATGACTACTTAGTCAGCAGGGATGTCTTGTGCTTTGCCCAACCTGTGACTCCCCTGATAATCTGTCATTTTTGGCTGTCAAGAGCAAGGTCTACCAACCAATGAGATTCTGTATTTTACTATAACTCTTTTGCATATTTGGGTATCACACTCTATAAAAGTAAGGTCCTGGGGACTAGGGGCATCTCAGACTGTGAGGAAGATCTGAGGTCTGCTTCATTAGAGGGGCCATGGACCCTCCAATAAAGTGCCATTGGCTCAGAACTCTGCCTCAGTTTCTTTTATTATAGGTTGGATAATTTTAAACTCCATATTAACCATACTGTATGATTTGAGAAGAAAGGTAAGCCCTCCTCTCAAACATGTATACATGCATACATATCATACTATGCACACATAAAAATTATATGGATGAGCTACATACACGTGTGTATATACGTGTGTGTGTGTGTGTGTGTGTAATAATAAATGGAGAACCAGCCTTGGAGTCAAGACAACTTGGATTCACCTCCCACCTGGGCATATTCTGGCTGGATGGCCCCAGTGCCTTCCCTCTGGTAATTATTTCCTACTTATCCCCTGTATAGCTTGTTTTTACATATGTGTTTGTTTGTTGTCTCCTTCTTTATATTGTGAGCTCCTTGAGGGCACATAGTAGGTGCTTAATAAATGCTTACT
This sequence comes from Trichosurus vulpecula, assembly GCF_011100635.1. Taxonomy (NCBI): domain Eukaryota; kingdom Metazoa; phylum Chordata; class Mammalia; order Diprotodontia; family Phalangeridae; genus Trichosurus; species Trichosurus vulpecula. Next base: position 391,184,637 of record NC_050575.1, read on the forward strand.
GATAAACTGACCAACTGATTTAACTTTTCAATACTCTAGGCAGTTAAAGACTATAAGCTGCAGGGGTGTGGACCTGTATCTATAGAGGAAATTTTCTCATCTAGAAGTTTCCTATGCAAGTAAAATTATAGGTCCAGTTCTTGTCCTTATCCGTATTTCTCTCTCTCTCTCTCTCTCTCTCTCTCTCTCTCTCTCTCTCTCTCTCTCCCTCTTCCTCTGTCTCTCTGTATATATGTATGTATATGTACATACATGAATGGGTATACATAGCTGTGTATACACACACACATATATACACACATATACATATGTGCATGCACGTGCACACACATATAGTAAGTAGAGGTACTAGCAGAGGACAAAGAGTGGGGATATAAAGCAGAACCCCAGAAATATGGATGGTAAGAAAAGGAATGAATGGAAGTTGGAGAGCGCCCAAGTAAGCTTTACCTTTGTTGCAGGTTTTCCCAAGGCCAGCCTTTTCCTTTTGCCCTAGGCATCACTGGAATCAGTGAAAGAATTCAGATTTTTGGAAGTGAAGGAGGGTCTCATTCATTCATTTGTCTACCCAATAATCACTTATTAAGCATCTTTTATGTGCCAGGTACTGGGCTAGGCCCATGAGGCTATAAAGACAGAAACTAAACTAAAAACAAAACCTGTTCTGGAGGGGCTTGTGTTCTATTGTGAGGAAGCAACACATATGTGGAAATGTTAATATAAAAGACATACAAATGAATACGCAGGTATTTTGTGGGGTAGTGGGAAGGGCACTAAGAATTGTGGGGGCCCTAAGGAGAAGCCTGTGGGTAAGGTGGCATTTGCTGTTGTTTGTTCTTTGTTCTCGAAGAGGACCATGACATCAGGAAGGTGATGCTATGACATTGCAAGTGAATTGGATTTAAGTGAGGGAGGGCTGTGCAAAGTCAGCAGCCTCACTCTTTCCTCTGGAGCCATTTGGGTCCAGTGGAAAAACATAGATCAGGAAGACTGGAGATGGCTCCCACAGGTGGCATTTGAGCTGAGCCTTGGAAGCTAAGGATCCCAAGAAGAGGACGAAAGGAAGCCACACATATTTGGCTACTGCTGTTACTTCTCCCAAAGAAGACTAAAAAGAACCAGTCATCTCAAAGACCATTTCCCAAACAGTGATCTTTGGCGATCCCATGTCCTGGTAGCTGTGTCTTCAAGCCTGCCTAGAAGTGAAAAGCCATTTTGCCCAGGGGCTTCCTCCCCACAGACCCTCTAGTCCTTTTGTACGCCACTGAGACAGCAGTCTTCAGTTATCCATTAAACTTTTTCCTTTGCAGTTAACTCCAAACAATACTAATGACTGTTTATTTACTTGCCAAATGGCAGGCTTCTCTGCGATTCTGCCAGGGTTTGAGGCTCTTTGGTGTCTACCCAGAATACAGCTTTTGTAACATTCTTCCCATTCCCATTCCCTGTATCTTCTGGGAGTTTTTCATTTATACAACAACTTCCTTCCTGTGATCTTTTTAAAATAAAATGTTTTACTGTTGATTTTTTTTTGCTTGCGTACTTCCTAATAACTCCAATCCACCCACCTACAGATCCCTCCTTTCTAACAAAGATGAATATTTAAGCAAAACGAACCAGCACACTGGTCATGCCTGAAAATATATGCCTTATTCTATGCCTGTGGTCCAGCACTTTTGCACAGAGGGAAGTATGTTTCACCATCAGTTTTTAGAGTCAGAACTCATCATTCCGTCGGCCGGAGCTCTGATGTCTTTACATTACATTCCTTTACATTATTTGGTACATTGTATAAATTGTTCTAGTTGTACTTGCAAGTTGTACTTGATCCCTCCTTTTTAAATAATATTTTATTCCCCCCCCCAATTACATGTAAGATGATTTTTAACTTTCATTTAAAATTTTTTTGAGTTCAAAATTCTATCCCTTCCCCCTCCCTGAGACAATATGCAATATCTGATACAGATTACACATGTGTGATCATGTAAAATATATTTCCATATTAGTCATTTTGTGGAAGAGCACTCAGATTCCTCCCCACTCCCTCCCTAAAAAAGGAAGAAAGTGAAAAATACTATGCTTTGATCTGCATTCAGACTCCATCAGTTATTTCTCTGGAGGTAATGTTATACCGGCAGCGAGCAAGACACATCACAGAGTATAAGTTTTAATTGGAGAATTTATTAGCCGGCGGCCATCCGGGGCACAAGCAACCCAAATCAGAGCTGCCCCGAACAGAGCTCAGGGAGAGATTTTTATGTTATTAATGGTTGAGCAAGCAAAAGGGTATAGAAGCAGAGGTTCAGCAGTTAGATATTTTTCTTGACTGTATGGGTCGTTGCTCAAGGGTTGGGCACAAGGAACAGGGATGTTAGCAAATGTCCGTCTTTGCATAACCATATCCTTTTTAGCTGATGGGAACAGGCCTTGAGGCCCCTCGAGGCCTAACTGCATTCATGTTGCCTTATTATTTTACTGATTGGGGAATCCATAACAGGACTTGTTTGTTCACTTTGGGTGTGGGTCAGTTCCTTGTTCCTAAAGCCTTAGTCTTGAGACAGGGTCTTGTGCTAATTCAGGTTGAAGCAAGAGAGTGGGGGTCCCTCGGGGGATTATGGGAATGTGTGGCAAGACATTTTCTTCTTGGTACGCGGATGTGTGCTGTAATGCAGGAAGGGGTCAACAACTTCTCCTAAAACAGGGTTCTTTATTATAGATCTAAACTGTAATCTTAATTCCAAGTATCACAGTAATAGCACTTTTCATCATGAGTCCTTGGAAATTGTCTTGGATCGTTGTATTGCTGGGAGTAGGTAAGTCATCCACAGATCATCCTCGTAATATTGATATTACTGTATACAATGTTCTCCTGGTTCTGCTCACTTCACTTTGCATCAGTTCATATAAGTCTTTCCAGATTTTTCTGAAATCATCCTGTTTATCATTTCTTTTTTTATTTTTATTTTTCTTTTTGTTTTAGATTTCAACATTCACTTTTGTAAGATTTTGAGTTCCTACTTTTTTTCTTCTCTCTCCTTTCCCTTCCCCAAGACAGCATGTAATGTGATATAGGCTATACATGTACAATCATATTAAATGTATTTCCACACTAGTCATGTTGTGAAGGAAGAATCAGAACAAAAGGGAAAAACTACAAGAAAGAAAAAGAGAGAATAGTGTGCTTCGATCTGCATTCGGAAGCCATAGTTCTTTCTCTGGATGTGGATAGCATTTTCCATCGTGAGTCTTTTGGAATTGTCTTAGATCATCGTATTGTTAAGAAGAACTAAGTTTATCAGGGCTGGTCATCACACTGTGTTGCTATCACTGTGTACAATGTTCTCCTGGTTCTGCTCACTTCACTCAGCATCAGTTCATATAGGTCTTTGCAGGTTTTCTGAAATCTGACTGCTAATCTTCATTTATAGAACAATAGTATTCCATTACATTCATATATCACAATTTGTTCAGCCATTCCCCAATTGATGGGCATCCCTTCAATTTCTAATCCTTTGCCACCACAAAAAGAGCTGCTATAAATATTTTTGTACAAGTACACCATTTTTCCTTTAAAAAATATCTTTGGGGTACAGATCTAGTAGTGGTATTGCTGGGTCAAAAGGCATACATAGTTTGGTAGTACTTTGGGCATAGTTCCAAATTGTCCTCCAGACTGGTTGATCAGTTCACAACTCCCCCCCAACATTTATCACTTTCCTTTTTTGTTACAGTAGTTAATTTGATAGGTGTAACGTGGTACCTCAGAGTTGTTTTAATTTGCATTTCTCTAATCAACTATGATTTAGAGCATTTTTTCATATGACTAGAGATAGCTTTGATTTCTTTGTCTGAAAACTGTCCATTCACATCCTTTAGCCATTTGTCACCTGGGAAATGGGTCATATTTTCATCAATTTGACTCAGTTCTCTATACATTTGAGAAATGAATCCTTTATCAGAGATACATGTAAAAAATTTTCCCCAGCTTTCCATTTTCTTTCTAATCTTGGTTGCATTGGTTTTGTTTTTGCAAAACTTTTAAAATTTAATATAATCAAAATTATCCATTTTACATTTTGTAATGCTCTCTATTTCTTGTTTTGTCACAAATTCTTCCCTATCCATAGATCTGACAGGTAAACTATTGCATGCTCCCCTAAATTTACTTATGGTATCACCCTTTATGTCTAAATCAAGTACCTAGAGATGTTGGTCTATACCTAGTTTTTGCCATACTCTTTTTTTTTTTTCAGTTTTCCCAGTAGTTTTTGCAAATAGTGAGTTCTTGTCCCAAAAGGTTGGATCTTTGGGTTTATCAAACACTAAATTACTATGGTCGTTTAATACTATGCATTGTGTATGTAATCTAGTCTGCTGATCCACCACTCTATTTCTTTGCTGGTACCAGATTGTTGCTTGCTTCCTTCTTCATCAGCTCATAAAAGTCTTCCTAAGTTTGTATAAATTCCTCAGAGTCATCATTTCTTAAGGCCCAATAATAATCTATTACCATCACATTCCTTTTCAACCATTCTCCAAGTGATAGATACCTGTTTTTCTTCCATTTTTTTTGCTGCTACAAAAAGTACTGATGTAACTTTTTCTTTTTGCCCAAATGCTTCTCATGGCTTTCTGTTGCCATCTAAAAGACAGCATTGGCACTGTCTTATTGCCTTTAGGACTAAGCCCACCAGGCTTTCTGCCTAAGAAGAATCCTTTAGCTGCTGTTCTGTACTTGTCTCTGTACCCAAAGGGCCATTGGGAAATGCCTCTGCCAACCGTATTTTGAAGGAGAGGGATGCCACAGTGGGGAAATCAGTCAGTGAGTTATTAAGCATTTATTAAGAGCTCATTATGTGGTAGGTGCTATGCTAATGTCCTGGGAATATGAAGAAAGGCAAAAACATAGTCCCTGCCCTCAAGAAGCTCACATTCTAATGGAGAAAACAACATGCAAATAACTATGTACAGTAAAAATGAATGAATGAAAATATTTATTAAGCAATGTGCCAAGTGCTGGGGATACAAATAGGAAAAATGGGATTGTCCCTCCTCTCAAGGAGCTCTCACTGGAGGAGACAACATATTAAAAGAGTTGAGCTGCAGCAATGATGGAAAGTCTTTCAAGTTGGAAGGGTGCATCGTGGGTGTAGATGACACCACTTGGAGATCCTTAAATTACATGACTAGTGCCATGGCACTGCAGGGCATAGATGCAGGTTAAATAATGAGGTCTAGAGTAACTTAAGAGACAACAGCAGGGTGGATGGTAAGGCCTGGTGGTCCTCCACCTCATCAGAAGAAATAGAACTGTTGACTCCCATGGCTTCTAAATCCTATGAGCAGTCAAGTGGCTGGGCCACAGGGGAAAGCAAGAGGAGAGGGCACCTCCTGGTTCTGGTGGCCCTTTCCACCTTGGGCAGTCCTGAATGGGCTCTGAGAATTCTTGGAACCAGGGGAGGAAGGAAGAGTGAATGTAAGGTGTTCTTTCTGCCCCCCCTCTGCCCCCACCATTTGTACAGAACATAATTTCAGAGGGTCCCTAAGCAGGGAGGAAGGAACCAGGAAAGGGTGATCATAGGAAGTGAGAATTGAGCTGAGTCTTGAAGGAAGCCAAGTAAGCTAGGAGACAAATAAAGAGAATTCTAGGCATGGGGGAGAGCCGGTGAAAAGGGAGAATTGGGAGATAGAGGGTCATGTGTGAGGAAGAGAAAGGCAAGTGTAGTGGGATTGTAGAAATTCATAGAGGGGAGTAGTGAGTAAAGATGGGAGGAAGTTATGAAAGCTTTCAGAAGCCATACAAAGGATTTCATATTTGATTCTGGAAGTACTAGGGAGCTATTAGCGTATATGGACCAAAGGGGTGAGAGAGTTAGACTTGGGATTTAGGAAGATGACTTTGGCATCTAAGCAGAGGATGGATTTCATCTTTGCAACATCTCTAGAATACACGCCCTTCTCTCCTCTGACACCGCCATTGCTCTGGTGCACCTGGACTATTGCAACATCTGCTGGTGAATCTCCCCACCCCAAGTCCTGCTCCAAATTCAGTGATTTTCCTAAAGTGCAGATTCCATCACATCACCCTCCCCTCCCACCCCCCACTCAGTAAGCTCCAGTGATTCCCTTCTGCCTCCAGGAGCAAATCCAAAATGCTCTGTTTGACCCTCCATAACCTAGCCCTTCCCCCACCCCCTTTCCAGTCTTCTTCCATCTTACTTCTCCACATGTACTCTTCCATCCAGTGGCACTGGCCTCCTGGCTGTTCTACAAACCAGACGCTCCGTCTCTTGGCTCTGGGCATTCTCTCTGGTTGTCCTCCATGCCTAGAATGCTCTCTCTCCTCCACTCGGACTCTCAGGAGTCTCCCTGGCTTCTTTCATGTTCCAATTAAAATCCTACCTCCTCCAGGATGCTTTTCCCACTCCCCATTAATTCCAGTGTCTTCTCTTTGTTACTTCCTATTTATCCTGTATGGAGTGTGCTTTGTATATATTTGTTTTCACATTGTCTTCGCTATTAGATTGTAAACTTCTTGAGGGCAGGGACTGTCTTTTGCCTCTGTTTGTATGCCCAGCACTTAGCATGGTGCCTGGCACCTAGTAGGCACTGAATAAATGTTTATTGATTGGTTGATTGAATAGACTTGAGGCTATTTCTATGGTCCACATGAGAAATGATGGGAGCCCAAATGAGGCTAGTGTCTGCATATGTGGACAGAGGGGATATACAGGAGAGATGCTCTAAAGGTAGAAATCCCAAGATCTGACAACAGATGGGATGTGTGTGGTGAGTGGGAGTGAGGGGTTTAGGAGGACACTGAGATTATCTGGATGAGACAGAAGGAGCCCAAGGATGGTGACTGACAGGTAGGAGTGGTGGGTGGTATAAAATCAGGCTGGGTTTGCGTGCCAACATGCTCCCAGGCAATTTGAGCTTAGGTACCCACTGTTGTTCTTACTGCAGATGTCCTTCCCCCTGGCTGTGGCCTCTGGAAAGCCAAGACTCTTTCCTCCCAGGTGGAGACAGGGGTTGGTCTTGTAGGAAGCCTTAACCAGGAGGTAATTCACCTTGCCCACCATGGCTGGAGGTCACTGACTGTCAGAAGTGGGAGGGGCCTCAGAAGCCATCCAGCCTACCCTGAACAAGAATTCCCTCAGTCACCCGGTGCCTTCCTGCTTAAGAAGCAGCCTAGGGTAGAGGGGTAGAGTTTAGGACTTAGGAAGGCCTGGGTTCAAAAACTGCCTCTGATGCTTCCTGGCTATATGAGCCTGGGCAAGATAACCTCACCTCTCTAAGTCTTGGGCTACTCACCTAAAAATGAAGATCAGCCAATCAACATGCATTCATTAAGGGCATATAATCTGGTAGGCATTTTGCCAAGTGCAGGGAAAAGAAAGAGAGAAAGGAAGAGAGAAAAAAGAAAGAAAGAAGGAAAGAAAGAAGGAAGGAAGGAAGGAAGGAAGGAAAAAGAAGGAAAGAAAGGAAGGAACGAATAAAGAAGAAAAAGGAAGAAGGACAAAGAAGGAAAGAAAGGAAGAAAGGAAGGAATAAAGAAGAAAAGGGAGGAAGGAAAAAGTAGGAAAGAAAGGAAGAAAGGAATAAAGAATGGAAGGAAGGAAAAAGAAGGAAAGAAAGGAAGAAGGAAGGAAGGAAAAACAGTCCCTGCCCTGAAGGAGTTTACCTTGTAAACACTTGCCTCCGAGGGTATAATGTTCACACAGCACTTTTGCAAACCTTGAAGCACTGTAAAAAATGTGAATTATTCTTATTTTAATAAAAACTTTTAGAAGTGGGGAACCCCACCACCACCACCTCTTAGAAGATTATCCAGTTTCAGAATTAGAACTTGAAATTTGTACGCTTGGGGCAAGTCCCCCCAAGCCATGTTCAGGGCAAGCAGCATGAAAGGCACCCTTAGTTGCGTATGTACACATGTTGGTGGGGGGTAGGTGTGGGAAGGGCAGAATAGCACCCTGTTGGCAGAGACATAGCCAGGATATGAAGAAGCTAATGGGTAAGGCATGATGGGGGAGGAGTTCATCCCAGGCTGCCAAAAGACTGGGTGTTGTCAGTGCCCTCTAAAATCAGCTCCTCAAGGGCAAAGCACAAGTTGCCTCATCCTAGTTACATCTCTGACCACCCCTGCCCTCCTCTCTCATTTGGTGGGAGGCACCTGTCTCCAACTGGGGGCATTCATTTTTTTCTTGCTTTGCCCTCAGAGCTCCTTGGGTACAATGCTTGTCCCAAAGGGCTAGGAGTGCATAGACCTCCTCTGGTTATCAATGCTGGCTTCAAACTCTTCAGTTCTAAGCCTGAGTCTAGGATTGTCACCTCTTTCCTGGGCCTGGCCTCTCCTGAGCTTGGCCACTTGGGCATCAGGCCCCATTCATCCCAAGGACATTCTGAGAGCCCAAGAAGAGAGAAAATGAAGAACCCCAGACAGAACGAGGGGGGGCCGCCCCAGGAGCCGCCAGCACCCAGTGGGCAATTGTGTAGACAGCCCTTCCAGCGGCACATCCTAAGCCTCCTTTTGAGGCGTGAACAATGCTGCTCTCTTTTAGGGCTGGACTTTGAAGAAAGTCTTTAAGGGGAGCAGCTGTTTCTGAAATGGATAGCAAAATAATGACTCTAATCTCGCTTTGTCACAGTATCTAGAGAAGAAAGGAGACAGCCTGGGGAACTCTTAGCCGATCATAATTGCTGCCTGGACCACGCTCAACAGATCCCAGCTAAATTGGCACAGACTGATGGGCTCCTTTCACCAGCTCCCTGCTCTTCCCCCCTCCCTCCCCACCACCCCCACATTACTCACTCACTCAGTGATGTTCAAGAGTCTGCTGATCTTGGCAATAACAAGGACTCTTTGGGCAGAACTTCCTGGCCCACCAGCTCCCTCCCCAGCTTTCCTTGGGAGCTGGGCCAAGGCATGGACAGTAGTGGCCCTCCTGGCTGGTGTGGTGCTATAGGTAGGGCCCTGATCACAGGTCGAGGATGAGGAAGATGCCCAACCTGCAAAGAGGGCTCTGAGAGAGGTCATAGCATCACCTATTTAGAGCTGGAGGGGCCACCCAGTCCCAGCTTCCTCATTTTACAGATGATGAAATGAGACCCAGGGACATTAAATGATTGGTCTAGGGTCACATTTGCCTAAGGGCAGCTACGTGGTGCAGAGAGAAGCATTCATCTTCCTGAGTTCAAATCCAGCCTCAGACACTTCCTAGCTGTGTGATCCTGGACAAGTCACTGAACCCTATTTGCCTCAGTTTCCTCATCTGTAAAATGAGCTGGAGAAGGCAATGGCAGACCCTCCAGTATCTCTGCTAAGAAAACCTCAAACGGGGTCATGAAGAGTCAGGCACTACCGAAATGACAGAACCACAAAAGTCACGCAGGTAGTAAGCACCAGAGGAGGAGGTTCTTTAATTCCAGAGCCCCTGCTTTTTCCACTGTGTGCCACAGGTCAGCAGGTTTAGAGCAAGAAGGGATCTTTGAGATCACCACCTAAGCCAATGCCTCCATTTCACAAATGAAGAAACTGAGTGGACAGGTGCATGGAGGGCATGGAGGACAGAGGTAAAACTTGGATTTGTCTTTACCTGTATGGCTTAGACAACATCACAGACCCTCAGCTTCCTCAGCAGTGAACTGAGTTACAAGACTAGACTAGGTATGTTCTAAGGTTCCTTCCAGCTCTAAATCTATGGCCCCTTGAGTTTCCCAGGGTCAAACAGGGTAGCAAGTAGAAGGCCTCACACTTGGACCCATTTCTCAGCTTTGACCCCATCTGTCTTTTCACTACAACTGGCTAGAATAATAGCCACCCTCCCTTCCTCACAGGAGGTTAAGGGGCTCTTAAAGACCATCTCCTCAAAGGTTCTGCTCATGTATTTAAGGAGAAACACCAGATGGGAAGGAATCATCAATCACAGCTATGCCCTGGTACCCACGGGCAGCTAGGTGGCATCATAGTGCATAGAGCGCTGGGCTTGGAGTCATGAAACTCCATCTTCCTGAGTTCAAATTTGACCTCAGACATTTACTAGTGACCCTGGGCAAGTCACTTAACGCTGTTTGCCTCCGTTTCCTCATCTGTAAAATGTGCTGGAGAAGGAAATGGCAAATAACTCCAGTACCTTTGCCAAAAACAACTGGCAATCTGACACTTATTGACCTCAGTTCTGTCCCCTGTCTGGGTAACTGGAACAGTCTCTGCTATAACCCTGTGTGGCCTCAAGGGGGTGCTAGTTTTCCTAAGCCAGAGGTTCTCAGTCTTTTTTTATGGATAGATCCCTTTGGCAGCATAATAAAGCCTAGGATTGCTTCTCAGAATGATGTTTTGCTTTTAAAATAATAATCAGAGATCTAAAAAAAAATCAAATTAAGGCATGAAAGAGGAATATACTGAGAGAGGGAGAAAGGGAGAGATAGAATGGGGTAAATTATCTTGCCTAAAAGTGGCAAGAAAAAGCACTTCTGTAGGAAGGGAAGAGGGGGCAGGTGAGGGGGAATAAGTGAATCTTGCTCTCATTGGATTTGACCTGAGGAGGGAATACCATACACACTCAATTGGGTATCTTACCCCACAGGAAAGAAGGAGGAAGATAAAAAAGGGGGGATGATAGAAGGGAGGGCAGATACGGGAGGAGGTAATCAAAAACAAACACTTTCGAAAAGGGACAGGGTCAAGGGAGAAAACTGGATAAAGGGGGATAGGTTAGGAAGGAGCAAAATATAGTTAGTCTTTCACAACATGAGTATTGTGGAAGGGTTTTGCATAATGATGCGCATGTGGCCAATGTTGAATTGCTTGCCTTCTTAGGAAGGGTGGGTGGGGAGGGAAAAAGGGAGAGAATTTGGAACTCAAAGTTTTAAAAACAGATGTTCATAAACAAACAAAAAAAGTTTTTGCATGCAACCAGGAAATAAGATACACAGGCAATAGGGTGTAGAAATTTATCTTGCCCTACAAAAAAGGAAGGGCAAAGGGGATTTGAGGGGAGTGGGGTGACAGAAGGGAGGGCTGACTGTGGAACGGGGCAACCAGAATATATGCCATCTTGGAGTGGGCAGGAGGGTAGAAATGGGGAGAAAATTTGTAATTCAAACTCTTGTGAAAATCAATGCTGAAAACCAAATATATTAAATAAATTTTAAAAAAACTGAAAAAAAATAATAATCAAAGGAAATGTTAAATTTCAGTTAGAGTGAAAATAGTGAAAATAAAGATGTGGTTTTTTTCTCCATCCAAGTTCATGGACACCCCTCCCCCTCAAATCCATTCCTGGACTCCTGATTAAGAACCTCTGCCCCAAATTACATTGACCAAGTGTGAAAAAATCCCTCTTTACCCCTTAGTTTGACTGAAACAAGATGGGTTTTTCCAAACAAAGGGATCATAGGTTTTCAAGCTGTTTTAGAGATAATCTGCTCTAATCTCATTTAATTTTTTAAAAATAAACTTTATTGACGTCTATTATTTTTATATCATAATCATTTCTGAATATCTACTTCCACCCCAACCCTGCCACCTCCTGAACTCCTGCAACTGAATGCTTCCTTGTACTGAAGAACAGTTAAGCAAAAACAGTTAAGCGAAGATAGAGGTAGCAAGTTTGACAAAATACGCAATATTCTGCAGACACAGTCGCCCTAAATACTTCTTTGCAGGAGCAATGGCAAATGGCCAAGTTCTCGTGAGCAAGCACGGGGTGGTCTTCATTTCTCACCTGGCCGCCCTCTAGACTTTGCTGCCATCATTTCTTCCCCCACCCCAAGATTCATTACTCTCCCCCGCCCCCACCTTGCCTTAAGCATCTCTTACATGTTAGCTGCCCCTAGGAATGGAAACTCCTTCAGGGCAAGCACTGACTTTCTCATTGCTTATGTTTCTATTTCCTGCCGTTAGCTCAGCACCTGGCACATAATAAATGCTTGTTGACTACTCTGGTTATGTAATCCCCATGGACTTCAGAGCATACACAGGTATTGTTTCAGATCTACTTACTGCATGAAAAAGAGGAACCTTTTGGTTGACTTCTGGCTTAGAAAAGGTACTCGGCAGATGATTTGGACTTCTTTCCTGTCTGGCTGGTTTGAGTGAAGAAGACAAGCCTTAAGCCTCTCCTCACTTGAACCAACAGGTGACCTCTGAATATGGGCCTTGGTTCCTTTATCCCACCCCCCCCCCATTCTTTCCTGTTCTGAGGAATATATGACTATAGCGTGCCCTTGTGAACTTTAAATGATGGGGAAGATGAGCTGCCAAAGGTGGGGTCCATTGCAGACTTTGCAGGCAGGTAGATTTTGAGGAGCAACCTGCCTGACCCAGAATAGCAGTGGATGGAAGGCAGCCAAAAGGGAGAGATAGTGACTCATTGCCATATTGGGAAGTGAACTTGGGTGGGGAGGGGGACCCTTATAGCAACTGCTTTCAATTTGACCCCACTCCCCTCAAGGACTGAAATGGTAAAGCTGGAAAATGGGCTCCTGATGTTAAGGGAAATGTATTTGTACTTATGCTCTTGCTGCGTCTTCTCAGCAAAAAGCCTTTTGTTAAAGCTAAAATGATGTTTATTGCTCAAAGTGATCCAGATCATTGATCACTAGATGGTGACATAAAGTAGATACTGGCTGTACCTGGCAATTTATATTGGGGAGAGCACACTGAAAAGAGGACTCAAGCTGGGGAGCATTAGAGAAATACATGCCAATCTTTCAGCGATACCCCTAGGACCCAAGGGAGAGATGCAGCCAGTCTTCTATGGGACCTGACTCATCAGTCCGAGTGGGCGTCATGATAATAATAATAGCTACCATTTATATATTTCTTACTACATGCCAGGAACTTCACAGTTATTATCTCATTTGAGCTTCACAACAACCCTGGGGGATGGGTGCTATTATTATCCCCAGGGCAAATAGAGGTTAAGTGACTTGTCCAGGATCACACAACTAATAAGGACCTAAGGCAGGATTTGAACTCAGCTTTTTCTGACTCCAAAGTTCAATACCCTTTCTGCTGTCCGTCTAGTGAATTAAGTATCAGAGTTAGGGCTAGGGCCTAGAGGCCTGCAAGAAGTAGAATTTTGTGTGGGTTTGTATTTGAACTCGGGTCTAGGCTGGCCCTAGACCCAGTTGCTCTGTCCACTGTACCATCCAACTTGCCTGTAAGGCTAAGGATCCCTAGAGCTTATAGGGACTACATTTATCTGTACTCTGGGAACATTACTGATCACTCCCAGTCCCCTTATTTTATAGATGAAAAAAATGATGTGCAGAAAAGTTATAGGAATTGCCAAAGGTCAAATAGATGGCAAAGCTGAGATTCAAGTCAAAATTCTCTCACCTCAAATCCAGTCCTCTTTTTACTATACAATTATAATAAAATGGACATGGAGGAATCTGCGATAGATTAATAATATTTGTTGAGTGTCATCATGAATCAGGCACTGTGTTAGCCAGCCCAAAGGGGGTAACTGTCTCCTTATTAATTAATTTCCACCCCACCCCAGTGGATCAAATCACGGAGAGAGGTAGCTTGTTCAGTCACGTCTGACTCTCTGTAACCACATTTGGGGTTTTCTTGGCAAAGACACTGAACTGGTTTGCCATTTTCTTCTCCAGCTCATTTTACAGATGAGGAAATTGAGGCAAACAGGATTAAGTGACTTGCCCAGGGTCACACAGCTAGGAAGTATGTCTGAGGTCAGAGTTGAACTCAGGTTTTCCTGAGTCTAGGCCTAGTGCCAGGCCACAATGCCACCTACCTGCCCCTAAAGAGATATCAACACTCTGGTACTCCTTTTCAAAGTGTGAAAATGTTTCTCTGATGGAATTACAAGAGCAAGCTATTACTGCCCGTCAGAAGACTGGCCACACCCCTGGGAGTCATTAGAAACTCAGACCCTCAGCCTTCAGGATGGTCACTGCTGGAATGGTGCTGTGGGAGTGTGACCTCTGAACCTTTTCCAGAAGGCAGCAAAGTAAAGAGATGATGTTTTTCTTTACCATAACTCATCTCCCCCATTCTTGATGGAGTCTTGCATTGAAACTACTTTTACCAAGTAGGGGACACAGCATCTAGCTCTGGAGGCTTAGACAGAGAGATGGACAGAGAAACAGAGACACAGAGGCAGACAGAGAAGTTGGGAGACAGACAGAGACAGAGACAGAGAGACACAGAAAGACAGAGACAGAAAGAAACAGAGAGAGAGAGAGAGAGAGAGAGAGAGAGAAAGAGAGGGAGGGAGGCAGAGAGAGAGAGAGAGAGAGAGAGAGAGAGAGAGAGAGAGAGAGAGAGAGAGAGAGAGAGATATTCTGGGAAAGAAGCAGCCCTTGGAAGTAGAGAAGAGAGCCAACCATGGATAAATGGTTTAAAGAGAGAATTAGTCCTTGCAACTGGGATGTGAGCTGCAGAGAGGAGCTTGCCTAGGGATCAAACTGCTTAGCAGAGACACCAAGGCCAGAGAAAGAGTGGTGTGAGATGAGATGAGAAAGGCCTTTATGACCCTATGGTGAGTTCCATGAACTGCCTTGGCCAGATATGTTCCTCACGTAACTCCCTTACCACCAGTGTACTCTAGGTTTGTGCCTACCCTACCCATTGATACTATGTGTATTTGTTGGACAATGGGTCTCAGGTTTTGGGCTTACCCCACCAAAATATTTATTCCTTTATTTTTTTGAGCCTGGGTCTCTATGTCATTGAAAGCCAGATTCGGTCTTTGAAGGATATGGAAGCTTTGACCTGCTCCATTTGTGATCTAGGCCAGTTCACCCTTCCTTAGCCTAAGCTAACACCCAAAATAGCTATGGTTTTTACTTTGCCATCTTGGTAAATGCTTTTGCTTTTGGCTAACTATATCTAGTGGCTGACTATTATGGTTGTAAACACACTAGTATTAAGCCATAATTTTAGAAGTAAAGGACCACCAGCACATGCCTATAATCTCTACTTCTGAGAGGTGGAGGCCAGTAGATGTCTCAGACTCAGGCTGAGCTACAGTAGGGCTAAAGCTGATTGGGTCTCTGTGTTGAGTCTATCACCAATGGGATGAATCCCTGGGAACAAGGTTCACCCCATTGTTAGCTTAGGCTGTCTAAGGAGGGTTGAACTGGCCTCGATCACAAACAGAACAGGTCAAAGTTTCCATATCCTTCAAAAGTAGGATCAGGCCCTCGATGAAGCAGAGAGACCCAGGCTCAAAAAAATGAATGAATGAACGAATGAATGAATAAATAAATGATTACAGACCTACAGAATACTCTCAGAACCTTGGGTAATAGTAACCTCCTTGGGGACCCAGCCTGTAGCCTATGAGTGCAAATTGCCAGAAATAGCCACTAGAGGGGATCCTATAAAGACTCATTTAAGAAGCTTAGGTTCTCTCAGGGGAGATAGCATGTACATATATAAGTATAGCTCAGGCTCTGGGCTATATTCCCAGTCCCTGTTCATATTGGCAGGTTGGGTCCCCGGAGAGCATGTGGTTTTTTTCTACTCTCGGTAAGCTTCAGGTATTGGGAGTAGTTTTCTAGTCTAATCACTCAGAGGTCCCCACTAGTGTGCTTGCTAGTGATTACCGGTTGATAGCAATTAGCTAGCCAGACCTACTAAACATTTTTTTTCTTTTTGTTTTGTTTTTAAATTTATTTAACATATTTAGTTTTCAGCATTGATTTTCACAAGAGTTTGAATTACAAATTTTCTCCCCATTTCTATCCTCCCCCCCACTCCAAGATGGCGTATATTCCGGTTGCCCTATTCCCCAGTCAGCGCTCCCCTCTGTCACCCCACTCCCCTCTCATCCCCTTTTCCCTTCCTTTCTTGTAGGGCAAGATAAATTTCTACGCCCCATTGCCTGTGTATCTTATTTTCTAGTTGCATGCAAAAACATTTTTGTTTGTTTTTGAACATCTGTTTTTAAAACTTTGAGTTCCAAATTCTCTCCCCTCTTCCCTTCCCACCCACCCTCCCTAAGAAGTCAAGCAATTCAACATAGGCCACATGTGTATCATTATGTATAACCCTTCCACAATACTCATGTTGTGAAAGACTAACTATATTTTGCTCCTTCCCAACCCATCCCCCTTTATTGAATTTTCTCCCTTGACCCGCCACCCCCATCTGCCCTCCCCTCCATCATCCCCCCCATTTTTTTTTATCTTCTTCCCTCTTCTTTCCTGTGGGGTAAGATTCCCAATTGGGTATGTATGGTATTCCCTCTTTAGGCCAAATCTGATGAGAGCAATGTTCACTCATTCCCCTCTCATCCGCCCTCTCCCCTCCTCCCACAGAACTGCTTCCTCTTACCACCTTTATGGGAGATAATCCATCCCATTCTATCTCTCCTTATCTCCCTCTCTTAGTATGTTCCTCTCTCATCCCTTAATTTGATTTTATTTCTTTTAGATATCTTCCCTTCATCTTCAACTCACCCTGTGTCCACTCTCCCCCCGCCTCTCTCTCTCTCTATATATATATATACACACACACATAGATATATACATACATACACATTCACCCATATATATATACATAAACATATATGTATGCATATTCCCTTCAGCTACCCTAATACTGAGGTCTCATGAATCATACTTGTCATCTTTCCATGTAGGAATGTCAACAAAACAGTTCACCTTTAGTAAGTCCCTTGCAATTTCTTTTTCTTGTTCTTTTTCTTGATTACCTTTTCATGCTTCTCTTGATTCTTGTGTTTGAAAGTCAAATTTTCTATTCAGTTCTGGTCTTTTCACTGAGAAAGCTTGAAAGTCCTCTATTTTATTGAAAATCCATATTTTGCCTTGGAGTGTGATACTCAGTTTTGCTGGGTAGGTGATTCTAGGTTTTAATCCTAGCTCCATTGACCTCCGGAATATTGCATTCCAAGCCTTTCGATCTCTTAATGTAGAAGCTGCCAGATCTTGGATTATTCTGATTGGGTTTCCACAATACTCAAATTGTTTCTTTCTGGCTGCTTGCAGTATTTTCTCCTTGATCTGGGAGCTCTGGAATTTGGCGACAATATTCCTGGGAGATTTCTTTTTGGGATCTATTTGAGGAGGAGATCGATGGATTCTTTCAATTTCTATTTTGCCCTGTGGCTCTAGAATATAAGGGCAGTTCTCCCTGATAATTTCTTGAAAGATGATATCTAGGCTCTTTTTTTGATCATGGCTTTCAGGCAGTCCAATAATTTTTAAATTATCTCTCCTGGATCTATTTTCCAGGTCAGTGG
Organism: Trichosurus vulpecula; assembly: GCF_011100635.1. Classification (NCBI taxonomy): domain Eukaryota; kingdom Metazoa; phylum Chordata; class Mammalia; order Diprotodontia; family Phalangeridae; genus Trichosurus; species Trichosurus vulpecula. Next base: position 391,201,880 of record NC_050575.1, read on the forward strand.
TTTTTCCAATGAGATATTTCACATTGTCTTCCATTTTTTCATTCCTTTGGATCTGTTTTATAATATCTTGATTTCTCATAAAGTCACTAGCTTCCACTTGCTCCAATCTAATTTTTAAAGTAGTATTTTCTTCACTGGTCTTTTGGACCTCCTTTTCCATTTGGCTAATTCTGCCTTTCAAGGCGTTCTTCTCCTCGTTGGCTTTTTGGAGCTCTTTTGCCATTTGAGTTAGTCTGTTTTTTAAGGTGTTGTTTTCTTCAGTGTATTTTTCAGTATTTTTTTGGGTCTCCTTTAGCAAGTCATTGACTTGTTTTTCATGTTTTTCTCGCATCCTTCTCATTTCTCTTCCCAATTTTTCCTCTACTTCTCTAACTTGCTTTTCCAAATCCTTTTTGAGCTCTTCCATGGCCTGGGACCAGTTCATGTTTTTCTTGGAGGCTTTTGTTGTAGGCTCTATGACTTTGTTGTCTTCTTTAGGCTGTATGTTTTGGTCTTCTTTGTCAGCAAAGAAAGAATGCAAAGTCTGAGACTGAATCTTGGTGCATTTTCGCTGCCTGGCCATATTCCCAGCCAACTAACTTGACCTTTGAGTTTTTCAGTGGGGTATGACTGCTTGTAGACTAGAGAGTTCTATGTTCCACGTTTGGGGGGGAGGCGCTGGCTTTGCCCCACCAGCACTACTCCTTCCCCAAGAACCCCCAACCCAGACTGGGCTTAGATCTTCAGCAGGCTGTGCACTCCTGCTCTGATCCGCCCCTTAATTCCTCCCACCAGGTGGGCCTGGAGCTGGAAGCAACAACAGCTGTAGCTGCCTCACCTACGCTGCCCCTGGGGCTGGAAGCTGAACAGCGAACTCCTTCCACTCCCGCAGCTTTTCCCACTAACCTTCTCTGCTGTCTTTGGTGTTTGTGGGTTGAGAGGTCTGGTAACTGCCGCAGCTCACTGATTCAGGGTGCTAGGGCATGCTCTGCCCGGTTGCTGGTCTTGTTGGTCCACGCCTCTCATGCTGGGCTCTGCTCCACTCCGTTCCCAGCTCCCAGCTCCGTGTGGGATAGACCTCACCCAGAGACCATCCAGGCTGTCCTGGGCTGGAGCGCTGCTTCCCTCTGCTGTTTTGTGGGTTCTGCCATCCTAGAATTGGTTCAGAGCCATTTTTTATAGGTTTTTGGAGGGACTCGGTATGGAGCTCACGCTAGTCCCTGCTTACCAGCCTCCATCTTGGCTCTGCCCCCCCCCCCATAAACATTTTACATTAAGTAGTTAGTAAGATAGAAGAGTAAAAACATCCCTCTAGACTAGGAGCACATTCTCCCACAAGCTGCACATGGGGAAAAGGGATGACTCGTGACTCATGGTTTCTCCCCTTCATGGAGTTCATGTGAACTTCCTCTTAGGCATGGACTTTCTGCTGGGCTCCTCATAGAGAGCTGAAGCCACCTTTCCTCAGAAAGTCTAATTAGTCACTAATACATCAACCAGCTCCCAGTGCAGACACTACCATTGGCCACTTCTGTCCTGTAGGTACTCAGTGGCAATATTACATGTAAGAAGTCCTAAATCATCTAACCTTATAAAGTCTGCAAGGTCTTCCTCTGCTTATTTGGGGAGGAGGATCTAGCAGACAGAGCTTCTCTCCTCTCTACCAAATGATCCTCCTCCAGGACTTAGTGGGTACCAGCCAAGCCCACACCTGGAACATCCTATTCTGAACTAGCTTTCTGTTTTTATCCCAAGCCCCATGGGGGCATGAGCAATTTTTGAAGTAATCAGTGACATACTTCCTTTGCAATGTCACCTCATTTCATCTACTGGCTGGAAGCATTTTTCTATTTCTAATTCGATGTTTAAAAGGAATATTTGCACCAAAAGGTATAATCACAAACAACAAACATGCTCTTTTCAACCCGTGGGAGGCAGTTCTCCTTCTCTCCCGTTGGCACCACTTTGGTCTTTGCAGAGGATTAGCTTCATGACTTAGCTTGGAACCCATAGAGGACAATCCCAGCTCTTAGTCCAAAATCACTCTCCTGCTCTAGTCCCAGGCATCCTGGCTTCTCGGGGCTTCTGTGCCAGCCTGGCTGGCTGAAATATCCCACCTGTAGTCCTGGCTCTGAGGTCTCTACTGCTCAAACTACTAGTCAGAGAGGATCACCTCCTCTGGCACCTGAAACTGAGGACAAGCACAGGACAGGAACGAATACCCCTAGGCCCATTCCTCAGAGCCAAGGTAAAAAAGGGGTAAGCAGGGGAAGGCAAGCCCCTCTTAAGTCGCTGATTCAGTTCATGGCCAGGCTAGGCAGAGCAGGGAGGAGTCACAGGAAGCAGCCAAAGAAGGTGGCAGAAAGAGAGGGATCAGGTCTCTCACCAATTTTAAAGACAAAGATCAAGGAGCCTCCCACTACCCACTTGATAGGGGAGAAGCAGGCTCCATAGGAGGCAAACTGAGCATGTTCATAAGCCTGAGGTTACACTGATAAGGGACTTTTTGTCCTGGCTTAATGCTTGATTGAGTCACCTGATGAAGGCAGCAGAGGTACTAAGCATCTTGCTAGTTACTTTAAGAGGGGTGGGGTCACTGGTTGATTTAATTGACTTCTCCCTCCTCTCACATAAATATATACAGGATAAATACAAGGTAGTTGTGCTAGGTGGCACAGTGGATGGAGAACGGTCTGGAGTCAGTAAGATCAGAGTTCAAATCTGGCCTCAGATGCTTTCTAGCAGCATGACCCTGGGCAAGTCACTTAATCCTGTCTGCCTCCATTTTGTCATCTGTAAAATGGGCTGGAGAAGCAAGTGACTAGCTACTCCAGAATCTGCCAAGAAAACCCAAAAGGGGTCGTGAAGACAACCATACAACAACAACAGCAAACAACAAAAGTATGGGGAAGGAGGGTAGGGATAGGGATCGGGAAAGGCTTCATATCTTGAGGAAGTAAGATTCTATGAGTCAGAAAAGAGAAGGAAGCCCATTTTAGGCATTGGAAATAGCCAAGATGAAGGCATGGGATGAAAGAATTAATTAATTAAAAAGCAATTATTAAAACTTAATTATGCACCAGGCACTGTATTAAGCTCTGAGGATACAAATATAGAAAGCAAGATAGTCCTTGACCCCAGGAGCTTATATTTTAATAGAAGATAACAGACGAATAAGGGAGATATACAATGAAGCTGAAAAGGTCGGGAGGGGAAGCTTTTTCAGCTCCAGTGACCTTATTGAGGTTGGCCTTGCTTTACCTCCTGCATTTTCTGATTTGAAGGACAGAGATGACTGCCATGTTTGAAGCCCAGTCCCTTGGGAAAGATCCACTCTACCTTCTCCCCCAGGGCACCTTTTCCTGACTCTCTGGCAGGACCACTCCCCATGCAGGGAAGAACTCCTCCTCTTCTCAGGTCAAGAGTAGGCAGGGCTGGGCAATGAAAACCACACTGGGTTTGGAGTCCTACTGGCTACCATTTTGTGACCTTGGACAAATTACTTAACTTCTCTGCCCTTGACTTACCTCATCAGTAAAATGGGAGAGTGGGCTACTGACATCTCTTCTGTCCCTTTAATATGTAATTCCATCCCCAGTTTTTAATAGAAAAATACATTTAGAATAACATTAACAATTTCCCCCAAGGAAAATGAAAGGTCGTCATCTCATGACTGAATAAGAGACATATAGGATACCTATAAAATATGATCAGGGACTTGGAGGACTCCCTAACACACTATGTCTGCATCCAGCATTTAACACAGTGCCTGGCACATAGTAGGTACTTAATAAATACTTATTGACTGACTGACATAAAAACAGCTCTTTCATCTCATCCAGGGGCTCAGCTGTTTTTGTGTCATGGACCTCCTTTGGCAATCTGATGAAGCTTATAAATCCCTTCTCAGAATCATGTTTTTAAATGTATGAAATATATAGGATTATAAGGGAAACCAATTCTATTGAAATACAATCATTAATATATTTTAAAAAATAAATTCATGGACCCCAGGTTAAGAAGCCCCAATCTAAACCACTGAAAATTGAAGGAGGTGTCTTTGTGCCTTGAAATCAGTGACTCTGCTTGCTGGGTTATTAGTCACTCATGAGCTCAATTAATTAATTGTTGCTAAAACAGGTAAAAACTTCTTAGGCACTGTCATATCCATTTATATATGTCAGAGCAGTGGAATTACTGGGCAGGTAGCTGGCACCATACATTGTCTCTTTGGGTTGGTTCTGCTTGACAAAGGCCAGAGGGAGAGAGGGATGAAAAACAGTAAATATGCTAGGCTAGTTGGTAGTAGGACTGAAAAGCAGCCTTTGGAAGGGAAAGCAAAAGGGGGAATCAGCTGACTGATCAGGGGAGAGAGGGAGGCAAGTACTGAAAAGCAAGTGAAATAGGGCTCGGGGTAAAATTGGTTCAAATTTTTAAAAAATGATTAATCTCCATGGTAACAAAAAATATAAAAAAAAGTCAAGAATATAAAACAGGGGTCTAATGTAGGGAGGATGGGGGGGGGCGGGATTCTCTGCACAAGCCTGAGGGCAGCTGGATAAGAATGGAATCAAAGAATCATTACTGTACAACTAGAAGGTGTCCAATTGTTTCATTTCCCCCACTTTTAACAGTTTTGTATGTAGCCAACAAAGGCCAGCTCCTTAGAGTATGTTCAGATTTGCCCTTCCTGGCTGCTTATACAATGCATGGACAGATTAAAGATGTCTAGCTTTAATTAGCTATCCTAGCTATTAGCAATCCTAGCTTTAATAGATGCCTAGCTTTAATCTAACAGGTGGAATTTTGGGGAGCCGTCTCTAGCCCCGTGACTGGGGGGTTGGTGCTCCTCAGTGTGATTGGCTGAGGAGCTAAAAGGACTGCTGGAACCAAATCTGAATACAAAAGGGATATTGCTGATTCTTTTCCCTTTTGCTTCTTTTCCTTCCTTAGTGGAAAGTGTGGCAAGATTTCTGGGAGTAGCCAGGTGATGGAACAATAATCTGTTTTCCCCCACTGGGTTGCCATATGTCCATCAGCTCATATTGTCTCTTTGTTTTCTCTTTTATTTTCTTCTCTTGTATTTTCTCTTTTCTGGTCTTAGGTGAATGAGTAGTCTAAAAGCAGAATGGCTGGGCAACTGGGGAATCTGTCAAAGCCATTAGAAGTGCCCACCAAGAAGCGAAGCTGGGGGCAGAACCGATGGTGCAGTAGGAGCCGATGACAAGAAGAAGGTGGAAAGACAGTCACTTGAGGTCAATGGTAGCTTTGGGGATCATGACCCCTTGTAATGGAGAAAAGGCTGGTTATTGAGTAGAAAGGCACCAATCCTCATAGCCCAGCATAGAACTACATCTGAGGAGAATCTCACAAGAACTTCCAAAGGGAGAAAAATGACTTTGAAAAACAAGGACCTTGAGTTATCCCATGGTCCCACACATTCTCTACACATGTGCCTTACAACATGGGTACTTGGAATTTGAGCCCACACTCCCCAGCAACTTTATTGTGAAAAGAGAGCGTGTGCCCCTTGTTTGGGGAGGCATTATGTTTGCCATTACTCTCCTTCCTATACTTTATTAGAAAAATATCCTTTTCTAGACGCTTATAGAGTTCTACTAGTTGATTGATATTGGGGAACACACCAGATAGGGGCTTGTGAATGACAATATTAGAAGCTCAAACCCCTTAGGATTTTCTGTGGAATCTGGAGGGGATATTTAGTCAGCTGCCCTCGGAGGACACCAACTTGCTAATGTGAATGGGAGCTGGGAGAGTGAACTCAGAAGAGGTGATGCAAGTAGATACCACTCATTTGTCTTTTCCCCAAATACATTGTACATTTGAGGGAATTGAGGGGATTAGGATGGCAAGTGGTTAATTATGGGAATTGAGTGAACCACACTGACTTCATCTTGTGACTCAGTTCTGGAGCTAGCTCAGTTCTCTTTCTATTCAATTAGGAGTCTGGTACAAATTCTGTCCTGTGAGAAAACCTTATTCAGCTGTGGGAATTGGGAGAAAACCTTACTGCATTGTTTGAACCTAGCCCTGAGTGGCTGGGAAGCTGAACCACTTTGATCTGCTGCTTAGAGATCCTTAAGTAACAACCTAGGTTATGCTGACCAGGAAATCTGGTCAGATGGGAAGACTGATGTAAGGAATTTTCTCGCAATTGTACATCTCAAGCAATCCAGGTGTCTTATCTGAAAACTGGACTCGTACTTATCAATCAGTTATTGTTTCTGTGTTCCTTGGATTGTTTACCAACACTTGGGGGGAGTGGGACACCCATTTTTCTGATTTCAGGGAATTGTACCTGTTCATACTTCTCCCAACTTGGAAAGTCCCTAATCTCTCCTCCAAACGGAAATCAGATTAACTAATGTTGTATTGTTTCCTTTTGATTAATTGGCCTTATCTAATTAATTGTTTTTAATGTATAAAAATCTGTCTCCCCCTGTACTTGGGATCCAGGTCTAAGCTGAGGAGGTTCGGTCCCAGTTTGTTGGTCCATTGGCAGCCATTGCTTAATAAATAGATATGCTTGGAAGATCAAACCTTTGTTTTCTCAGTCATTTCATCTCTCACTTGCCACACTACTCCCCTCCAGATAGAGAATTAACGGACTCAGAGTACAGCATATTTTCTTCTATTTCTTTTTTTAACCCTTTTAAAAAACATGGCTAGTGTAGGGATTTTTTTTGCATGGCTATACATATTCGTAATTGGCTTTGTTTTCCTTGCCTTTTCAATGGTGAGGGGGAGACTGTTTGGAACTTCAAATTAAATTTAGAAAAAAAAGAAAAGAACGGAAAGAGAGGGGGAGAGAAATACATGGGCAGGGGGAAGGGAAAGGAAAGCTAGGGGAAATTGTCTCCTATTGTCAGGATGTACAAGTAGACATCTATACAAACAAGGAGGGGGCGGAAAGGCTAACACTTGAACCTCACTCTCATCTGAACTGGTCCAAAGAAGGAAGAACACACACACACACACACACACACACAGAGAGACAGAGACAGAGAGACGCAGAGAAGCAGAGAGAGACAGAGAGAATTGGTTACAGAAATCCTTTTCACTCAAACAAGAGGGAAAGGGGAAAAGAGAGAATTAGAGGAAGGGGAGATTAGGGGAAGGATTAGTTCTAACTAAAACAAATTCTAAGTATGTACAAAAATACTTATAGCTCTTTTTGAGGTGGGAAGGAATGGGAATCTGAGGGGGTACCCATTGGGGAATGAATATACAAGTTATGGTATATGAATGTGATGGAATACTATTGTGTTGAATCCTTATCAGCATAATGAGTAACCAGGATTCCAGAGGATTAATGAGGAGCCTCGCTACCCAGCTCTGATAGAGAGGTGGAGTCAGAGCACAGACTGAAATACGTATTTTTAGACATGGCCAATGAGAAATTTTCTTTTGCTTGAAGATACATGCTTGTAACAGGAGTTTTGTTCTTCTTGCCTTTTCAGTACGGGTGGGCAATGGGAAGACGGTGGGAGAAAAAGCTGATCTTCCTTTAAAAAATAAAACAAAATTTAAAACATTTTAGATTCTGTAATAACATAGTAAAATCTGTAAAATCATTCTTTCTGGAGCTATGGCTAATATCTACTACCTTACAAAATGCAGTCAGTGATAGCATTGTATGGTCGTCATCGTAACAACTTATAACTCAACATTAGGGACATTTTGTCTCCTAGAATGCACATTTATCAAGTAGGTTCTTAAATAATTCATTTGTGACAACTGAGAAAGGAAGCAGCAGGCAAGGGAACAGAACAGTACGTGTAGCTGGCTGTTTTAAAGTTTACATCTCACATACTCAACTAAGCCTTTGCTACTTACTTCCTAAAAAAGCACTTAGTAGAAATTCATAGAGGCATTCATTCTAGAGAGGCATGCCTGCTCGCACTAGGCAGTCTCTGCTTGGGAGTGGCCAGTCTTCCTTTTTGGATAATGGAGAGGTTCTCCTTTCCTTTTGCCTTAAGCTCCATCGGAACCAAAGTTCATCTCCAGTGGGATATACAGGAACTCGGCATTGTAGAACCTGGCTTTTTAGCAGCATTTTTTGGTGACCACCAGTGATTTGTTTACAAAAAGTTTTTCCACAGTTTCCTTTGTAACTACTTTGGAGTTCATTTTAACTGTTGGGTAATTGCCAATTCAACATAGAAACATATTCATTATGATGAGAACATGGTCAGCATAACAGCATTTAGTCATTTGAGTAAAGTCAACTTGTACAATAACAAAAGGAAAAGACCTATTGTGTAGGTGGCTTGGTTTGGTTTCCTACCACTGTGTTCCTGGCAGATCAGACAGGGACAATAATATTGTTGAGCTATTAAAGAAACAGTCTGAGCTTACCAACAATTTTTTTTTTGTTATCATCAATTCCCCTCTTTGGTCACCTGTATTATACCAGAGAAGCAAAGATCCATTTAGGCAAAAACTAACCCTGTGGCAGAGTAAGGTCTTCTAGCCTGGCTAAACTGAGGAGCAGCTAGGTGGTACAGTGGATAGAGTGCCTAGCCTGGAGTCAGAAGGACCTGAGTTCAAATTTGTATCAGACATGCCTCAGATACTTCCTAGCCATGTGACCCTGATCAAGCTACTTTCATGCTGTTTGCCTCAGTTTCCTCATCCGTCAAATGAGCTGGAGAAGGAAATGGCTAAACCACTCCAGCATCTCTGCCAAGAAAACCCCAAATGAGGTCATGAAGAGTTGGACACGATTTGAACAACAACAGTAGAAATTATGGAAGGAATAAGATGAAGAAATGAGTGATTATTTTGTCTGATGGGGCAAAAAAAAGGGCTACGGAATCTGCAGAGATATTCTTCTGTTTCTAATTTGCCTGACTATGCAGAGAATAAATTTTATTATCTTAATAAGATAATAGGAATAAGTTGGTTAACTTAGCATAACTAACTCCATTTTGTTATGTATCCATTTTGTAACTGAATTATTTTGAGTCAATTGACTTGATAAGTTGTTTTTTCAATAATAGATAAATATTTGTGTGGTATGAAGTAGTAATTAAGGCCATATTCTTAAACAACTGGTAAACATATGCAGGTGCTGTGATAAGACACGAAAAGTAACTTGATCAGTAAATTATATAGTAAACTACCAATCAAATTACAGTTATCCTTTCCACATTTTGACTTTCCCCACTGTGGTTTAGATATATTGGGGACTGGTGTAAGAAATTAAATGGGAATTCGAGGGGAGTTTTGTGGAAGCTGCAGATGACACTTGAAGGCCAGCGCATGACATAGAAAAAGTTTAGAAACTCAGAAATGCATAAAATATATGCATAGTATTGTATAAAATCAACACATTGTATCTTTTAATACTACAGTAATTTGGACTTTTTCTCTGATACTAAGGGAAGGCCAAAAAATTTTATGTGGATTTTCCAGATTGCAGCGGTCGTACGCGCCTAACCCCCTCAATGTGGAAGGGATAAATGTATGTGAAATTTGGAACATCCAAAGCTAGAACCCTAAAAAGCCCACTGGAAGCCCCAGCTATCAGCCTTTTTTTTAGGGTGCAAGAAGGACTGGCTCCTGCATTCCTCACACTGGAGACTCAGCGGCCTACGTTGATTCATCGTTTATCGACATAGATCTGTCGTATGGCTGTCTCAGAGGGCCTCCAGCTCAGAGGAGGGTACGGTGGATAGAGCACTAGGCCAGGAGTCAGGAAGACCTGAGTTCAAATTCAACCTCAGATACTAGCTGTGTGAGCCTGGGCAAGTCACTTACCTCTGTTAACTTCAACTATGAGAACAATAATAACACCTACATCTCTGGACTGTTACCAAATGAGATAAAATTTGTAAAAAGCACTAGTGCCTGGCACATAGTAGGTACTATATAAATGCTTATTTCCTTCCCCTGGGTAGAGGGGAAACCTTGTCATGAACAGTATATCGGAACTTCTAAGATTAAGGTTAATGGTTTGTTCTTAGGGGAGGGATTTGTTTTCAAATTTTGATTAATAAAATTTGATCGTATATATCGAGAAGTGTAAATCTAACTAATGCTTCCATCTACTAGTTAGCGTAAGAAATGGCATCTTGGCTAAGGACTTGTACCATAGGTTATAGATTGTACCTTTTACACAGTCTTCGTGTAATCTGCAAAACAGTGAAACCAAAGGGTGTTCATGGTCTCAATTTCTGATTTAATACTTTATTCTCATGGGTAAATTTTCATTCAGGGAAATTCATTGACTGGGGTTAGACCAGGCCTTATCACAAATATAAGCTGATTCTGCTGCAGTAATCTTAAACATAAGATGGAAGCCTGTTCTCTGAGTGATTTTCCCAAATCCACAAGTGAGTCAGTCAATAAGCATTTATTTAGGTGCTTACTATGTACCGGGCTATGCTATGCACTAGGAATGTAAATACAAGCAAAAGGAAAGAGTGCCTGCCCTTAAGGAACTTACATTCTACTGGGGAGGACAACACATAAAAGGAAACGGAGGTGGGGGTGGGGGAGAAGATGGTACCCAGTGTTGGGGTATGATGGAAAAGTCCGGAGGAATACAGCCTGGTGGGAACGAAGAGATGGCTGGTCTGGGCTCCCTCTTTACATGGAGGTTCTGAGAGGAGCTCTTCCTCCTCCAATCAGAGGGAGGGCTTCCAGGGGTGGAAAGTGCATCTGAGGTGTGAGTTCGAGGGTTCATGAGATCTTCCAGGATGAAAATCCTCTTCCAAATTCACAAAAATACCAACATCTGTGAAATTAAGTTGAGAAATCCTTAGAAAAATAAAACTGGTTCTAATTCCCTGAGACGGAAACAATCATTACTCTCTCCTCCCCCTACCCTCTGTCTCTCTTTCTTTCTCCTCATATCTCAGTGAGGTCTAAAGAAAAAACTTAGGTTGATGCTTTACACAATCCTTGACTTTTCTTTCTGCCTTGAAAAATCATAGCATTTACATAGAGCTTTAAGATTTGCAAAGTACTTTGTATGTTCCAACTCATTGGATGCTCATGCCAACCTTGGAAAGTAGATACTGGAAATATTCCCATTTTACAGATCAGAAAAACTGAGACAAAGAGAATTTAAAGGCTTGCCTGGGGTCATGAAGCAAGTAAGTGTCTGAGGCAGGATCCAAACTCTAGCCTTCCAGACTCTTAAATCCTGTTTTCTATGTACTGTGTCACATAGTTGCCTCTAATCTATCTATCTATCAATCTATCATTTATCTATCAATCTATTTAATTATCTACCTATCTATCTATATATACACACATATGTATATGTGTATACACATGTATACACACATACATATGCATTATATATACTATATATGTATAGATATAATTTATATATACTTAGTTGGTCCATTGCTGAAATTCTGATACCTGACAAAAAAGAAGACATCTATTGATCTCCATTTAAGCAAAAAAAAAAATCTCTAATTCTGTTTTACCTGTTGTTGGAGAATCAGAAATCTAAATCATGGATCTATGCTACAATAATGAGAAAATTAGCTAGCATCTAACTAATATTTCAAAGTTTGCAAAATGCCTTATGAAGATCGTCTCATTTGACCCTCACAACAGCCCTGAGAAGTAGGTGCTATTAATATTCCCATTTTACAGATGGGGAAACTGAGATTATGTGACTTGCCCAGAGTCAGACAGTTAATATGCATTTGATTTTGGGTTTGTAAGTCAGGCCTACCTGATTCCAGGGCCGGCACTATGGGCCCAGCATTACCTGCCTGCTAAGGTAGTGTCTTTACATGGAGGGCTGCATTTTTAAAATTTACTTTTCAGGGCATTTTTTTTTACATTTCTTGGTATCTATTTATTGAGCTTCAAATCTACATTTTGCCAGTGTAAATTGTCTTTAATTCTCTCTCTTTTTTCAGCTGCAAAGTCTGATTAACTTAGAATGATTCTTGCAAAGCACAGTTTTATTTCTTTCTATATTGACTCAACATTTCAATTTCCTCCTAATACTGTTAATTTCTTAATCTGCTTTCAAATCATGTTTCAAAGTGTGTTTTCAGATCTAGTTTCCTGGTTTGCATTGAATCTCTCTCTTTTGCAAATTAACACCATTTTTTTTTTCTGCATCTCCCTTCTGTTCTCCAACTTTGCTAGCAGGTGGTCAGAGGTGAAGTTTCTGGGTTTACCTGGCCTTTTCTTTTTGCTGTGTAAATCATTTCTCATTTGGTTTCTAATTTAAGAACTTGCAAATGTGGAGTCTATTTTAATTCCTTTCAGTTGACTTTGTTTCTAATTCACTAGGCAATTGAACTCCCCCAAATTATTCAGAGACCCACAGTGGTCAGGTCAACTATACTCTGCTTATAAAATGAGATGGTTCCCTTTTTCTCCAAAATATTTTACTGGTCTTTATTTTCCCTCCAAAGCAACTCTTTTCTTTAAATAAATAAATGAATACATAAATAAATAAAGGAATAAATGAGTGAGTTAATGAAGGAGCTTTATGTCCCAAGTTGGAGAAAACAGAAAAGTTAAATAGTAAGAGTGAGACTCTTAAGCGCTAGATAAGGCTGGATGGGTAATAGGGATGGAAAAATAGCATCCCAGGCCTTGGAGCATTTTTTGTACCGCCTGATGCTGCCTTTCGTGATGAGATTTGGGGAACCTGCTCCTGGACCTATGTGATGAAAAAGGCCTTGTTCAGCTGTGCTATGACTGGTGCAGGCTGTTGGGACAGGACTGAATGTGATGCATAAGGCACAAACTGGACAAATGAAGGTTTCTCTTTCCCCCGGTGGCGATGAAGCCTGTAACTGCTGTAAACCTCTGGGTGGGAAGAACCCCAGCCGCCTACTCTTCCCAACCCAGGACCACATGTGACCGTGAATGCATAGGACTTTTGTCCTTTGCCCCTCTGTCCATTCTTCCCCACTCTTAGGTGAATGAGTATGGAGACAGAATGGACTAGTCTATGCCCTTGTGAGCTTCAAAAAGTCAGAGGAATACCGGGGGTCCAGGAGCTAGAATCTATGCTGGAGACAACATATGACGATGAAGAACATTGCCCTTTGGGACCCAGCCCAGCAACGGATCAGTGTCGAAGCTCCCGTGTCCCGATACATGGAGGGAGCAAGTTGTCCAGAGGTCATGCTATGTTCAGAAGTGAACTTGATTGTGTGAACCGTCTTGAATTTGAACCTGTTCTCACCCAGGTAGCAAGGTGGTTCAGAGGAAAGTGTGACCCCAGTTTGGTGGGGAGATATTTTGTACTTTCTTTCTTGCTATAGACTTTCAGGAAATAGCCCTTTGTAAAAGTGAACTGATGTTAATTGGCACCTGGGCACAGCTAGGCGGCTCAGTAGATGGAGTGCCGAGCTTGAAGTTAGGCATATCTGAGTTCAAATCTGAGCTTAAACACTTACTGGATGTGTGACCATGGGTAAGTCATTGAACCTCTGTGCCTCAGTTTCTTCATATGTAAAATGAGGATAATAACAGCACCTACTTTCTTGGGTTGTTGTGATGATTGAATGCAACAATAATTGTTGTCTGTTTTCTATGAGTTACCTTACCAGGCAGATGCACCGGACATACGGTAAACCTGTTTGCCAAAAGCATCCAGTCAGGAGCCTGCAGTGAGGCAAAGTCTTGCTCACTCCCAGACTCCTTTGCTGGTGTTCGCTGGCTGACCTTGCTGAGCTGTGTCCCTCCTCGCCCCTCCTCCCCCCTAACCGGCCCAAACCAGCCTTGTGGTCAACTGTTCTTGCAAAACATTCTGTTTCTGTGTCCCATCAGTTCTTGGGAAAGACCGTCCATTCTTTGCCCTAACCCCTCCTGAAACCTCCCATTTGTGGTTTTCGAGCATAAATCTGCCCTGCCTCTCGTGGGCAGTGGGTTCCTTTGTGCTTTGTGTGGGGGTACCTAGGCATCAGCGTCTGATTTTCCTTCTAATAAAACTTTTCTGCTTTCAGCTTAGCTTGGACTCCTCTGCATTTTGAGGGGTGGGCTTCTCGGGCTTGCTAAGACGACCTCAAGAAATGCTTCCATTTACTGAAGCAATCAAGATATTCCTTCATTCTGTTATTCTAATTCAATGCTTCTCATTTAATGGTTCACCATCCCTTGAGGAATCGTGATGATCATCCAAGGGATTTGTGCTAAAAAAATTTCTTATAGGCACCTTAAGCAGTAAATAATTGCCCAATTATATTACAAATATATTTATCTTCTGTGTCAACAAGCATGTGAGAATTAGAAGCATTCAAAATTGCCATGACGATGTGCACGGTGATTTTGGTGTTTGAGCAGAGATTCCATCAAATTCTGACTGTTTCTAAGTGCAACATGTCCTTGTAGTTTCTTAGCCTGTCATAGAATTGTTGCAAACTGCTATAAAAGTCTGATGTACAAGTGCAAACCGGTTCCCAGCAGATGGTTGGATGCAAACACATCCCCTTGTTTGTGTTCCATATACTGCACCAGACCAGTTCCAGGGCTCCCCCTCCCTTGCCCTGTAATCATATCTCATCAGCTGTGTAATCGCGTGACAAAAATGTTACAAAGTTAGCATCCTTGCAGTCCAAATGTCAGACTGTTTGAAAACCAAGATGGTAGTGCATGTGCATTACAAACCATCCTGAAAACGTTATGGACTATTGCAAATATTCTGCAGAAACAAACCTTTTATTGCCTCTCTTTGTGGCATAGTATTAAGGCTATTTTCCTATTTAGACAATCTCTGCTTGTTACTATTTTTCTATCTGAAGGAGTTTCAGATTAACTGTTTGGTAATCTTGGTCAGTCATTCAGAAGTTTCTATTTGGGTGTGGCTGGTGCACCAGTGGAAAATCACACCCAAAGATATTCTTTTCGACTCATGATGGAAAATGCTATCCACATCCAGAGAAAGAACTACGAAGTCTGAATGCTGCTTGAAGCATACTGTTTTCACCTTTTTTGTTTTTCTTTCTTGTGGGTTTTCCCTTTTGCTCTTTCACAACATGACTAATGTGGAAATATGATTAATATGATTGTACATGTACAGCCTGTATCGGATTGCTTGCTGTCTTGGGGAGGGGGAGGGGCAGGAAAGAGGGGGAAGGGAGAGAAATATCTGGAACTTAAAATCTTATCAAAGTGAATGTTGAAACTACGCTTGCATGCAACTGGAAAAAAATACTACCAAGTGTGGGGGAAAATAAAAGAATTTTAAAAAGATATTCTTTTCATCCAAAGTTTGGCTTATAGATAAGTATTATTTAAAACAAAGAAACATATGCGTTTATCACTTAATTCAGCAGTCATCATTTGCCAGTTGAAAAGTAAATATTTTATATTTTAATGAGCTATTTATTTTCATCAATTTGGTTAGGTAGCTAAATTTGAGAAAAAATTTCCATCTCTCCCCAAGAGAGCATGTAGAATTCTCCTTCCGTATTTTACCACATATCTGCGTAAGCAAACATTTTCATTTTATTTTTGTTTTAAATCAAGACACGGAAATAAAATTGATGAGGAAGCAGATTTAAGACTGTCTGGTATTGAGATAAATAATATAATCTTTTGTTCAAATAAAAATATTCTATCATTGAAATTAAATTTATATATGATTGTTATATTAAAGATGTTCCAAGTTGCAACTTATTTCACTAAAAATGTTATCATTCAACAAAATTTGTAAAATAAGGAAATTTGATACAAAATCTTGCATATAAAATAGTAGGCTTACGAGGTTAATCAATCAATCAAGATTTATTAAGAGCCTACTATGTGCCAGGCTCAGTGCTGGGGATAAAGACTGGCAAAAAGACAGTCTCTGTCCTCAAAGAGCTTAAAAGCTAATGGGGAGACAACATACAAACAAATATATACAAAGCAAGCTAGATAGAGGATGAATAGGAAACAACAGACATAAAGCCCGAGAATTAAGAGGGTCTAGGAAAGGTTTCCTGGAAAAAATGGGATTTTGTTGGGACTTACAGGGAGTAATCTTGTTGGATTACTTCTGTAAATTCTTACAGATTGTCCAACATAAAATATTTATAATCATTTTATAATTAGAGCCTTGTAATTCTATTTATGGAGTTTTCACAATTATAGGTAAAATAAAACTTTATATTTTACAATTACAAGCTTTTTTGGATGAGTTATCATGATAGCCATTGCAAGCATTTAATCTAAATCTAAATTAAATCTAAAAAAGCATTATGGTTGATATATTAAATTATTCTGTGGAGGGGCACAACACATTTAAAAAAATTGTTAAAAGGGATTCACAGAACAACAAACATGAAGAACCACTAGTTCCTACCTAATTTGGTCCAGGTAGATCAGTCAAAGGCCCCTTCTCCTTATCAAGTTATCACTCTAATTAAGGGAGGCATCCTTGCCTGAGTCGGTGGGAAAGAAGGCAGCAGAACATTATTTCATAAGAGATAACTGAAGAAAGACTGAAGAGGTTCCCCTTTCAGATTAATTAAAAACTTCAGACTAGGATACTTTTAATTTCTTCTATTGTGCTTTTAATTGTTTGTTATTTTATATTGTGCTTTTAAGCAAAATGTAGCTTCCTTGTTTACTTCTTTTAACCACGTATATATTTACTATCTGAAATCATGACTGGAAACTCTACTTTAATGGCTATGATGTATAGTAAATTCTACTATAATCTTTCATCTTAACTATTTGAATTTTTTTTTTTTGGTTTCAACTGTGGTTTCTTAAATAGCATATTGTTGGATTCTGCTTTCTAATGTACCTTGCTATTCTCTTCTGTTTTATGAGTTCATTCTGCTCATATTCAAGCTATGATTATTGTATATTTCCATCCACTGTCTAGCTCATATCCCTCCATCTCTTCTCTAAGGATAGCATGAGAGTCTTGATTAAATGCTCTGCTCAAGTCTAGATAAACCCAAATCCCATCTCCAGTGTTCACCTGATCTTCTGGGCCTAATAAGGCTATCAACAAAAGGGAAAGCAAATGAGCTTAGCTTGATATGACCTGTTCCTAATGAAACCATTTAAGGAATTCAATAAAGAGTCTTTTAATAATCCATTCTGGAGTTTTTCCAAGAGTCTGAAGTAAAGCCCTCAGTCAGAAAAAAAAGTCTATGATTTCAACATTCCATTTTTTCTTCCTGTTTGAGAAAATCAGGACATTTGCCCCCTTCTAATCCTGTAATACCTTCCCACTTCTTAAATCAGTCTCCTTCACTCTTGTCTCTGCCGAAGAAGTGGCCCTTCTCTCTGTGAAATCTAAGCCCTGTACCTGTCCCCTTAATCCCATCCCATCCCATTCTCTCCAGCAGATTGTGCCCACAATCACCTCCCCTCTTAGGAATCTTCAGTCTCTTCCAAATAGCTCTTTCCCTGCTGCCTACAAACATTCCCATGTCTCCCCCCATCCTTAAGATTGTTTTTACATTAATTAGGGAAAAGATAGATGATCAACAAAATACATGAAGTCCTAATTTGTATTAGAGCCTACATCCCTGCCCTTCCCCTCTCCTCCACCCCCATTACTCTTTTAGAAATATTAAGAAAACATTTAAAAAGTATCTTAGTCTCAATGCCCAAAAGGGCTATACAACTGTGCATACCCTTTGATCCAGCAATACCACTACTAGGTCTGTAACCCAAAGACACCAAAAAAAGGGAAAAGGACCTATTTTTACCAGGGTATTTATAACTACTCTTTTTGTGGTGGCTAAAAATCTCACTTGCTCTGACCATCCCCCACTAGTTATTGCCTGATGTCTTTCTTTTCTAGGTGATGCAGTGGATAGAGCAGGACTGTATTTTTACCTTTCTTTGTAGTCCTAGCACTTAACACAATGTCTAGTTCATGTTGTTGTGTTTTTTTGTTGTGTCTGACTCTCTGTGAGCCCATTTAGGGTTTTCCTGCCAAAGATACGGGAGTTGTTTGCCATTTCCTTCTCCAGCTCATTTTACAGATGAGGAAACTAAGGCAAACAGGTTTAAGGGACTTGCCCAGGGTCATGCAGCTAGTAAGTGTCTGAGGTTGGATTTGAACTCAGATCTTCCTGACTCCAGTGCCACCACAGCTAACCCATGGCCATTGATTGGTTGACTGATAGTAACCTCTATAATAGCTCCCAATTTTTTGAACCTGAAAGAGACAAGTCTGTGCTCTGTGACTATTTCACTCCTCATCTGGTTTTCCAATCTCTATTAGCCATTTGTGTCTGATCCCTTCTGAAGGCTGCTCTCCTTGGCAAAGAAACCAGGAATAAAATTAGAGTTGAGAAAATCCCATCTTTTTCCTGCTCTTTCTTTGACTCTCTATTTCCCAATATAGGAACAACACACACACACACACACACACACACACACACACCCCTACATACATATACCCCCACATTTACATTCACAAACATACATCTCCATCCCAACGCCCAACTCTCCCCCAATGCTGTTGTCCTTAACATTCTTTGCCAGCCTCAGATCATTCTGGTTGTTGTTAGGTTTTTTTTTTTTTAAAAAGCACTCCTGCCTGACAGTATTCTTACAGGACCAACCCACACTTTTTTATTCATCTTCTCTTATCTGTCCTTGCTTCCATTTTCTGACAATGTTCTAAAAAATATAAACTGGGTGGCGAGTTCCCTTTGTAAACATTCTTTTCTTTGGAAATTCTCAAGAGAGATGAAATTGAGATACTTCCCAGCTTTCTTTGCTTCCTCCTCCCCTGCCTCTGACACAAAGGGTACACTTTGGAGATTTCTCAACTCTCTGGCTCATTGTCCTGTCTCTTTAGGGGGAACCTGGGAATATCACTATCTGGCACAGACTCAAGGGTAGACAATAATTCTGCTTAAAAGTACTGGGGATCACAAGGCTGCAATATATTCCCCTAACACCCCTACTTTTGTAATCTTTGGCTTCCTTTAATACTCAGATCAAGTTACCTTTTGCTGGACTCCTTTCCTTGTCTTTCTTTCTGCTAATGCCTTGCCCTCTAAGGTTACCTTGTGTTGAAAGGAAAATTCTTCATTTGGGCTTTCACCCTGATTAATGACAAAGAGAATTAAAAGGATTTTATTATAAGTACATAGAGGAGGTAGCAACACATGGATGAGGATGGGCTGATCATTGAAGATCAGCAATGGTTTCAAGGTGGGAATAGCTTTTATAGGTAACTTTAAGACAATTCAGATAGGTCCGCCTCAGCAAAAAAGATTGGGCCCTTGAATCATGGTTCCTCCTCAAGGTAGCAAGAACTAGACGATTTGTAAGTGGAGGCATGTGACAAAGAGCAGGTAATATAAAAAAACCTGCAGATTTGGTGTTTCCTTTCCCACCAGAGCCTCTTCAAACACTGGCTGATAAGCAGGACCAGGAACAATGGGCAACGGATTCAACAAAATTTTCAACACTTGTATCTATTTTGAATGTATATTATATATGTACCTATGTAATAATGAGTGCCACTAGGAAGGGAGAAACTTAAAACACTTACTCTCTTTTAACTAAGGGGCCCCCTAGCTCTGGACCTACACATGTTGATGTGTTCAATCCCAAGGGGTGCCTGACCTGCCCAGAAACCTGAGAGGAAATCATTCAAAACCTAGCTTTGGCATATGTCTGGGATCTCCCTAAAAGAGATTAGAAAGGTACTCAATTTACATTGTAGATCACTTATAGGACAGCTATTTATCTCCTTTAGAAAGTGTGCATTGACAATGACAAAATATAATACAACAAGTATTATTAGTTACTATATTATATGTTAAGTCATTGTTTAAGTCGTAAGAGATTGCTGAATGGTCATTTCACCTTCCCTTCAGCTCTGTACTCTCTGAACAACTCCATGTCTTCTACCAATTTAGGGCAGGGTTTGGGTTTTTCTCTTCCTATCATTGGTCATCTTCCTCTCCAAGAAATAGCTGCAGGAGGCACCTCTTAAAGTGTAGCCAGAATGAGCTGAGGGACCCAGGAGCTCCTAATCGTGGAACCCACGAGGATGCCTCCAAGTCTAGAAACATCTGTCTCAAGATTGCTGTTTGGTTGCGTATGCTCAGAGAAAGAAAATAAAGCAGAAGGGACAACTGAGTCAGCTTGAGGCTCAGGCTTAAGCTTTCTTAGGTAGTACCTGTTCTAGCTGCTATGTACCATTGTCATTGGGACTGGGGTTAGGGAGGGGAAGAAGAAATCCTCTACCCTCCAAAACAGGAAGTTCCAGAGAAAGGGTTTCGTGGTATGGGTTCAAAAGAAGAGAGAAAGAAGCTGGAAAGGGTATATGTTGTTCCTCCCTTTAAAATCTACTAAGCACTTACATGAACTGATGCAGAGTGAAGTGAGCAGAACCAGGAGAACATTGTATACAGTAACAAGCAACACTGTGCGATGCCCAACTATGCTAGACTTAGCTCTTCTTGGTAATACAATGATCCAAGACAATTCCAAAAGACTTGTGATGGAAAAGGGTAACCACATCCAAAGAAAGAACTGTGGAGTCTGAATGCAGAGCATTTTATTTTTTGCTTTTTTTTGGTTTTTTGTTTTTCTTTCTTGTGGTTTTTCTTTTTTATTCTGATTCTTCTTTCACAACATGACTAATGTGGAAATATATTTAACATGATTGTATATGTATAACCTATATTGGATTGCTTGCTGTCTTGGGGAGGGGGGAGGGAAGGGAGGGAGGGAGAAAAATTTGGAAGTCAAAAAAAGGACTGTTGAAACCTATCTTTGCATGTTATTGGAAAAAATACTATTAAGGAAAAAAAATCTACTAAGTAAGTAGCTCTTCCTGGCTCCGTGGCTAATTGGGAGTTTGTTTAGTCATTGCAAAGTGTCAAGTTCTTAAGCACTGAGTTAGAAGGTGTGGCACACCTGAAGTGGTCTGGGGTTCTGTGGATTAGAGAACCACCTGTGCTTGACACAGTGTTTGGTGCTTAATTAATGCTCATTGGTTGATTGCTTGAGGGGCTCTTGAGTGGTTGTGGGGGAGCAGGGCATACTTCCTCCTTGTATCCTTCAAAGGGCCCTGTTTTCCAAAGAGCCTCCTTCCTCTCCAGTGCCTTGTTTCTTACTTCCATTGGCATCTCCTAGAGTTTTAGGATTTGGAGGAGCGTACTCACTCTGCCCCCATTTGCCTTTCCATAGAGTGCTGAACCTAGGAGTCAGAAAGACTTGAGTTCAGATTCAGCCTCAGACATAGTTATGGGACCCTGGGCAGGTCATTTAACCTCTATCTGCCTTGGTTTCCCTATCCGTAAAATGGGGATAATAATAGCAACTACTTCCCAGGGTTGTGAGGATCAAATGAGATCGTATTTGTAAAGTACTTTGCAAACCTTAAAGCACTCCATAAGTGCTCACTACTGGGGGGCAGCTAGGTGGTGCAGTGAGTAGCACATTGGCCCTGGAGTCAGGAAGACCTGAGTTCAAGTCCGACCTCAGACACTTGACACATGTACTAGCTGTGTGACCCTGGGCAAGTCACTTAACCCCAATTTCCCTGCCTTCCCCCCTCAAAAAAAAAGTGCTAGCTATTGTTGTTGTTCTGAAAACCCAAGGTCATCCACTGCATCCCAGGCTATTGCCAGTCGTCCTGACTTTTGTCCTGCTACTGGACTTCAATGACTCTGGAAGAGAGAGTGAGGCTGATGACTTGGGGCAACTCTGCCTTGCTTAAATCCAGTTCACGAACAAGTCAAGACATCACTCCATGATGTCCTCTTTGAAAGGAAGGTTGAACAACACCACGCATGCTGTGAAAAATGACTTTACTACCCACCTCGACTTGCTTGGACTCCCTCCAGAGGAGGCCAGACTGACCCGGGAATTAGAATCAGCCAATCAGGAGGCAGACTGAGCATCCCTCAAGCTTGACAGAGCTGAGATCCTTTGCAGAGTTTGTGTACGTGGAACTCCCTCTGCGGTGCCAATGACCACAGCTCTAATGGACAGAATTAGCACAAACATCCCAGTTCTGGGACCTTGGCAACTTTTTCATCCTGACCCTTCTCCTTGTTCCATGCAGGCATCTCATGATTTCTGGGAAGCAGAAACCGAACCCAAGGGACTGGGTATACCCAATTGGGCCATGGCATGGTCATTTCTGCCCAGCTTTGTGGTTTCTCTTTGTCTTTATAATCCATGCAGCCTAATCCCAAAGTGAGCTTAGTTCCAATTGCATGCATGCATACACGCCTACTGCCACTTTGAGAGAAAATAAACACGCATACAACCTAATTCTGTCTTTCTTAGACCGAACTCAGGAGGTTGACAGTACTGATGATAATAATGATATCCTTATAATTTAATTATCCCTCAGTTCCGTCATGAAAGACCTCTGAAAGGGAGGAAGACTAGGCTGGGTCCAGCCTATTGTGTCCTGTTTGTCCTGTGGTTCTAGGTGCTCTTCTGCTCTTTCCTTTTTCCCTGGCCTCTCTGATCAGTTTCCCCATTCCCACTTGAGACTTTGGTCTGTTTGTCAGAATTACCCCATCCTGGGAGTCCCTGCCCTCTAAGATCGATCAGGGTCCTTCTGGCTAAAGACATATAATCCCCAACCCTCTTCTTCTCCTAGAATTTACCTTGCCTACATCTGGCTCTTCCCAATTTCTGTTTGCCTAGTGTTATCCTATTGTCAAGCTATGTGATTCAGTTACTCAGTCAATCAATCATCAAGCATTTATTAAGCACTTACTGCATTCCAGATCCTGCGCTAAGCAGCGGAGACAGAAAGAAAGGCAAAAACTGTCCTTGCTGTCATGGAGCTCACTGTCCATTGGGGAAGACAACATGTCTATAAATAAGTACGCAGAAGAGAGATCCACAAAAGATTAGATGGAAGGAAAACTTCGAGAAGAAGGCCTTAACAACTGAGGGAACTGGGAAGTGAGAAGTGAGACATAAAAATCAAATTGGGAAACCGGTTAAAACTATTTCATGGCTACAGCTCTCTTCCATATAGGCAATGACCAGACTGAAGAAGCATGGGGGTGGCAGTTAAAAACCTCACAGTATTTACTGCAAATGTTAATTCTGTTGGGGCCAGAACTTCATCTTGCAGTGCCAATGAATTCTGTCTTACTGACTTATTTCGGGAAATGAAGGCATTAAGAATTTTAGAACATTCCATTTCAGCTGATTTAACAAGTCAATATATCACCCTGGTATCCACGTACTGAAATGATGTACAAATGAACCATTGACCAAAGTTAGCAGAACTTGCCTAGGAGAGGTGGGTTAAATAAGGCCTTGCCACCCCAGAGGTAAAAGGTCTTTCGCTGCCCACCAACATCTGTGTAACTACCATCTTTAGGGGAATTCTTTTCAGCTGCATTTACCTGTTATCTCTAGAAGCCAGAGAATGGCAGATTCATGGGGGTGAATTTCCCAGGTAATTTAATAGAAAAATAGTCACCAAATAAGAGCATAGATGTAAAGTGCTTTGCAGAACATGGGGCGTTATGTCAGTACTAGCTAGTTTTAAGGTTTGGAGGGGCATACTCGTTCTGCCCCTATTTGCCCTTCCATAGATGGTACAGTGGATACAGTGTTGGACCTGGAGTCAGGAAGATTTGAGTTCAAATTTAGTCTCAGATACCAGTCTTTAGCTCCTAGTCAGTGTACCCGGGAAATGCCAGGTTAGAAGAATCATTGGACAAAGTTGAGGTATTAAGTCCGTACCAGGAGGGGCAGGATGTTGCCACTTGGAAGTGTTTAAAGCTGTCATTGAGGACTTCTTTTTCACTGTAATAAAGAGTAAAGGGGAGTTAAGATTTCAGAACCTACTGGGAAGGGTCTCTGCTGCTCCCAAAGTCTATCCCGGAATTTTGTTGATTTCAATTCCACCTTAATAAAAATAATCTATTTATGAGTGAATAATCCTTTCACATGCACCCAAAGTTGGAAAGAGATCAGAATCTCAACAGATTAGTGGTGAATATGAGCCAAATAAATTGCGGGTTATTGTCAGGAATATTCATACTCCTTAGGTTAGACTAGACCAAACCTGGGCTAAAAGGAGAAAATGCAAGTCCTGTAAATGCATCTGCAGAGGGACTGGAGAGGATTCAGGTGAGGCGTAAACCTGTGAGACCACATCACTCCCAGGCAGAGGGAAAGAAACTGGAGTGATTTAGATAGACCACTATGGGGTGGCTTATACAGAAATTACATTCTCAGTGGCTAGTCCTACCTCTACTCCTGTGGAGTGAGGCAATCCACCTTTGACATCTGTGTAATTTAATAACTCATTAAACACTGCCCTTCCCTAGGAATCATTCAAATGGAGGGGAAAGGATGCACAATACCAAATGCTATTAGAGATGTTGTTTGTCCTTCATTCTCGGAAGAGGACCATGACATCGGGAAGGTGATGTCATGACTTGCAAGTGAATTAGGTTTAAACAAGGGAGGGCTGTGCAAAGTCACCAGCCTCACTTTCTCTTCTAGAGTCATCTGATTCCAGTGGCAAGATAAAGAACACAGGGACCAGATGAGGGGAAGACTACACTCTCAATGATTTTTGCATAATACACACGGCTGGCTGTCAGTTAGGAATTATATTTCCCATGAGGCCCCAGGACCCAAGAAGCAGGGACTGACGGACTTGAGATGTCAGATTCCTTCTGGAAGAGACATGCTCACAGGGTAGAGAGAGGTAGGAGGAGGAAATAGAATTCTAGCCAATCTATGTAAAGGTCGTGGCAAGGAGTCCTAGACTGGAGGAGGGAACAGAACAGGAGAAAGGTTAAAACAGAGGTGTCAGACTCAAGGTGCATGGGTTGGCAAAACTCCAGAGATTAAGATATAACTGGGAAAATGTTTAACAAAATAAATAAAAATACAATACGACATAGATAATGTTAATTTGTGGTCTTTAAGTCAATTTGTGGTCCGTTTCAATTTGAATTTGGAAAAACAGGTTTGAAAAAAGCCCATGGTGTTTTAAATGGAGCTACTTGACTACACTTTCAAACCCAATCACTCTGGCTTTCATTGCATGGCCAATAATAGCCCCTGCCCAAGCTTCTGTGGCTCATTCTTTAGGTTTTGATGGCTCAGAATGAGTGTAAATAGCAGTTGTTTTCTATTCTGTCCAGAAATTCTTAGGTTCTTCCTCTCCAGGTTGATATTTTTGTGATGGTAAATTAAGCCATCTTTTGTCACAACTCTTATCTAGCCCTTAGTCATTAAATGGGCCTTGGCTCAGACCAGCAGAGACCTGGGAAAGACCTTAATTTAGAAGGCCAAGGTCACCCACCGAGTCTGGGCCCTCACCAGTGATTTTGACTTTTATTTTGCCACTGGCCTCCAAGACAGTGAAGCTGATGACTTTGCACAGCCCTGCCTCACTCAAATGCAATTCTCTGGCAAGTCAAAGACATCACCCTCATGGTGTCACTGGTCCTCTGAGAATGAAAGTCAAACAATAACTCGACTAAAACATCAGGCTTCTGGTCAAGTTAGGAGTTGGGTCAACAAAACCAAGAGAACTGCCAAGATCTGCCTATGAGATGTCCAGGAAGGTGTTGATGATGGGGAGCCAATTGTGAAATTTTCACTGTAAGCATTTACACTTCAGAAATGGCAAATGCTATAAATCAGGGCTAAATTTATTGTTTTGTTGATTTCTAGATTTAAGAAAGTGTGGAGAAAATGTTGAAAATGTAGATTAAGTTTAAAAGTATGTCTTGTAGTTGTTTTTTCTTTTTTTCAGATTGCCAATTGAATATTTACCAACACACTACTGCAGAGCTAACATCTGAAGATGCTTAAGACTGTGGAAATTTTATCCATGGTTTTCCTGTCTGCATGTAGAAGCCTAGAGGGAGGAAGCTTCCTCTCTGGACTTTGCTGGAGAAGAGATTAGGAATACATTGGCTCGGGGAATGGTTGCTAAGAATGTTTCTGTCTCCCTCTCCCTCTCCACCACCCCAACCCCCAGCTTTCTTTTCTGATCCAGTTAAATGTGTTTGCTGATCCTATGCTGAACCTTTCGCCTAGGTTTCTGTTAGCATGGTTATAATAAAGCAGCCGCACCTAAATTAATTGAAACAGGGATTCTTAACCTAGGGTTCAGGAATGTTTAAAAAATATATTTTGACAGCTGCAATTCTTTTTGTGTATTTTATTTGTGTATTTAAAAACAGTATTCTTAGAAAGAATCCATAGGTCTTATCAGATCGCCAAAGGGTGCTGGAACATGCAAAAAGGTTAAAAACTTTCATTGTGGAGGGCCCCAGTTTCACACTGAGGTGGGAACTCAAGCTATATGGGGTAAAGCTACCATAGGATAGTCCCACAAATACGACTCTAAGTCTATGGAGGGCTACTACTGGCTGATTCAAAGGTAACAGTACTTTTCCTATCTCTCAACCCAGGAGCTAATCTATTTCTAATGTTCAAAAAAGTTCATCTCTTTCTTCGTGGTGGTTGATAACCAAATCATAGAACAAACCTTGCCTCTAATTGCTGTAGATTCCCACCTGCAAAGCTAAGGATTCATTGAAAAGGCCACAGGACCTTAGTCTCAGAGATTTTGAACTCTCCTAGCGAGCAAAGGAGTGGTGATGAGAAGCTGATCTTTTTGTGATGGGGTGGGAGGGAGATGTGGTCACTGCCCTGCTTTGAAAGTTGGGATCAGGTTCAAAGTAGCTGCAGTGTCTGAATTTCCCATAGCTCCTCACTTCCTATGACCTTCAACCACCTGGCAAGGTGAACAATATGTACCTTGGATAGTAAATGGGAGTTATTTCATTAATCCATGTTTAAATTTGGGAGAGGCTTCATGACCTAGAACATAGAACACTGACTTTGGAGTCAGAAAGACCCAAGTTCAAATCCATCATCAGATGTTTACTAGTTGTATGGCCCTAGGTGAGTTAGTTAACTTCTGTTTAATAGCACCACCTCCCAGGGTTGTTGTGAAGATCAAATGAGTTATGCTCTTAATGCAGTGCCTGGCATATAGTAGGCTCTATATAAAAGTTAATGTTGTTGTTGTTATCACTCAATCCCTCCCATCAGATCTCAGGGGGATCCCTAAGATTTATCCAGTAGGTTATAGCTGGATTGTGATCTGTGTTAATGATGGGAGTTCCCATACCAGGAGTTCTCTACAAATCATTTGGGCATGTTTGACCCTTTGACCCATTTTTCTGGGTGTCCTTTTTATCATTCCTAACTTTGCATCTAAACTCCCCAAAGGCATGACCTAAAAAGTCTCCTGTCCTTTGCTGGACACTTACTAAATGTACTACGAGAAAGGATGACACGTTGTTGTTTGTTCTTCGTTCCTGAAGAGGACCGTGACATTGGGAAGGCGATGCCATAACATGGGTTTAAGTGAGGCAGGGCTGTGCAAGGTCACCAGCCTTACTTTCTCCTCTGGAGCCATCTGGGTCCAGCGGCAAGTTATAATGGCCCTCAAGAAAGGATGCATATGTGGAACTGCCCGACCTAGGAAGGGGTATGAGTCAATTCTGAGTCGCTGTTATTATTCTATTTTGGTAGAAAGCATCAGCTTAGAAATAACAAAGGTGAGAGACCGGCTTGAGTTTCCATATGCAAATCTCCAGTCATGACCATCTTCACAGCATCAGGCTCCCACCCAGGAGCTCCAATAGCATCACTAGTTTAAAGCAGTAATGGAATTCAGCTTCTTGATTCCCTCCCTCACACTGGCTCTCCTCCTTCTCCATGGCGACTCATGCTGCTAACCATCCTATCCCTCAAATGGGCCAGTGGCAAATGAAACTCATCAGAGCTGAACCACTGTGCCATCACCAGCACTTCCCACTGTTCTGTTCCCGCTGAACTCTAAGTACAATTCAGAGAACATGGATAATGAACAGGGTTCTCATGCCAACATAACCGGCCACTTACAGCATCAACACAGCAGTGATATAAAGGACTTTCCTTTTTTCCCACCCGTACTAAATGCATTTTGGTTTTTAACAGATGGGCATTTAATGGGCCTGGGCACAACATTTGATCATTAAAACAAGAGGAGAGAAGGGATTCTCAGACAAGCAGAAGGGCTTGGGGGGAAAATACACGTGGAAACAGTTATTATCATGTATATATTTGTCACTCATTTTGACAGATTCACATGTGGGATGGCTCCAGGTACACATTTCTTTATTGTAATCAACACTTAGTGTTTGCATGACATTCCCTGTTAACCTAGCACATGGGTTAGATGTTCTTCATTATAGCATGTAGGTAGAGGTGTTATCTATGGGGTTGATATAGGAAAGGGGGTGTCATAAGGGCAGAGAATTTGCTCAGGGTTAATGAGGACTAGTAGAGACCTCAGTCCAGGTAAGGGGCAAGCCCTCATCTCATCTGCAATGTGTCTGCCAAGTCAATACTTTTCTGGAAAGGCGAGAGAGGTCAGTAGTGGCCTGGGCTATGCTCATCATTGAGGTACCCAGAGATATAATGTGGTTTACACCAAGACCAAGAAAGCTGGGCCTGAATTGTTCAGCCCACTATTAAATTCCAAGCCAGGAGCCTACGTCATGAGTATATGCTTGGCTTGTTCAATTTAATTTAACAAGCACGTCATGAGCATCTGTTATGTGAAGTACTGTGATAAGAACTAGATTCAGAGATAAAGATTATAGACAGGATCTTGATGGAGGAGTTCAATTTGACGAATATGGACGTGGCCATTGCCAACTCCTTAAGAGGACAAAGAAAACTCTCACTCGATCTGCTTCTATGTTCTATTTTTCTTCTTCCCTTTATGGCTAAAGTCCTTTTAATAAGTCATCTACAAAAGGTGCCCCCACTTTCTCTCCTCTAACTCTATTCCTAACCCTTTACAGTCTGGCTCCTGACCTTGTCATGCCACTGAAACTGCCCTCTCCAAATTTACCAATGATGTGTTAGTTGCCAAATCCAGTGGTCTTTTCTCAATCCTCATTCTTCTTGGTCTCTGTGGTCATTGACACTCCTGACATGCTATTCTCTCTGGGTTTTCTGGACACCACTCTCTCCTGGTTCTCCTTCTACCTATCAGACTGCTCCTTTTCTGTCTCCTTATCTAGATCATTTCCTCTAACCACAGGTGTCCCATACGGTTCTGTCCCGGGTCTTTTTCTTTTCTCCCTCTATAGTATTTCATTTGGGGTTCTTATCAGCTCTCCTGGATTTAATTACCATCTCTATGCTGAGGATTCTCAAATCTATCTATCTAGCTTCAACCTCACTGCTGGCTTTTAATCTGCATAAGTTCCCAAAGTGGGCCAATACCACTCCCTGGAGGGTGCTGGAATGATCCAGGGGGGTGGTAGTAGCCTTGGGTGCAATCAGGGGGTGTTGAATAAAAATAAGGGGACAGTAGAAGCATAAGGAAAGAAGAGAATTTTGAAACACCGTTTGTACATATTTTGTCTGTTGTGTAACAGAGTTAAAGTCATAGTGATTACATTATTTTCCAAATAAACACACTAAATGCAAGTAATATCCAGACAACGGTTAAGTTGTTGACAGGCGAGCATTTGGAGCATTGTCCGGAAGTCCAGCATGCATCATCAGGAATATATGAATGTAATGACTTGTTTACAATATGATACGATATGGCTGCATGATGCAATATTGTGTCATAAAATTTCAGTGCTGGAAAAAACCCAGAAATTTACAATAAATTATTAAATTTAAAATGCATCACTTAAAAAGTTTTTTTAAAAAATATTTTTTGAACTGATGTAAATTTCAAAAAAACAAACAAAAAACCAAACAAAAACAAAAAAAAACCCCAAAAAACAACAACAAAAAAACCCCAGCAAAATGGTAAAGGGTTAAAGAAAGTAGGTTTGCGGGGGGTGGGGTGGGGGGGGCAGTTGTTTCTGAGTAATTTTTTTTAAAGGGGGTGGTAGGCCAAGTAAGTTTGGGAACCTCTGATCTAGAATCTTGAATTGGATATCTGGTAGCCATCTTAAGCTCAATGTCCAAAACAGAACGCAGTTATCTTTTTCCCTAAATCTTCCCCCAACCTCATTCTTCTAGTCTCTCAGGTTAGCAACCTAGGTGTCCTCCTCACTAGCAAAAGTCAGTGTAAAGCCATGGAGTGTTGTGTGTGAGGAACAGCAAATAGGCTGGTATAGCTGGAAGAAAATATGCATTTATTAAGCACCCACTGTATACTAAACACTTTACAAATATCTCATTTGATGCTCAAAAGAACCCTAGGAGGTGCTATTATTGCCCCCATCTTATAATTGAGGAAACTCAGGCAGACAAAGGGTAAGTGACATGCCCAGAGTCACACAGCTGGGAGGTGTCTGAGGCTGGATTTGAACTCAGGTCTTCCTGACTCCAGGTTTAACACTATGCAGAAGTAAAGCTACTCTTCCTAGACGGAAGTGAATTGCCTTCTACGGCCATTTTGTTCCAAAGGCGCCCTGAACTGCCAGCAGGCTCTCCTCAGCCAGGCTTTGCCCACCCCACAAGAACCTGAGGTTCCCTCCCATCCTGTCTGCCCCCTTCTGGACAGTCTACAGCTTATCAAGGCAGGGGTGGGAGAGCGTGGTGGGGAGCAGAGGTGAAGCGTCACTACAATGATCAGCCAAGGAGGAGAGAAAGGGTCTGATTTTGGTTTTCCTGGTCAGTCCAGAGCCCAGGGGAATTTAACGGTGAGATCGCCCAGCTCTGCCTGGTACACATCATTGAACCTGGCATTCTGCTCAGGGGAGAAGTATTCCTTCCAGTTTCCTGCTACACCTAAAACGAGAAAACGACAGAGTGAAATGCTGGGCTAGGTAAAGCCTCCTCTTTTCCCTGCGGAAGCCCTGCGGGAACTCCCAAGCGGTGGGGCTCGGCAGCGCACCTCCCCGGGCGCACCCCCCCACCCCCCACCCTCTCCTTACCTTTCCGCATAAACTTTCCCATGCTGTGGTCAAGTACCTCCGGAGGGACAAGAGAGTAGTTAAGCATATCATTTTGACTCATGAAGGAAAAACTGGAGTAATGTACGATGTTCTCAAGCTCTTTGGGTTCCAGCTGCTGGCCCAGGAAGTCAGACAGGCTCTGGACAGCCTGGAGAGGGTCCTTGGAAACAGGGCGCAGGGATGAGGCTGAGGCTTCATTCCACCCTCACCTCCCCTCCTCCTCCGGAGACGCAGCTCCGGAACCTCTGCTGCTCCTGAGGGAGGAGTGGGGAGAAACCAGGCTGGGGAACCTGGGGGCAGGCTTGGGGAACCGGGACCAGGGCTGGAGACTGGGGAGCCGGTGTTCCCTACCTATTCCAACTGGTGCGCGTGTGCGTGGGTGCGTTCATGAGTATGTGTATATGTGTGTATGATGCATGTGTATGTGAGAGGGTGCATGAGAGTGTATACGATTATATGTGTTTGTGACAATGTGTGTGCTTTTGTGATTATGTGTGAGTACATTGTATATGTGTGTGTGTTTATGAGGATATGATGTCTGTATATATGGCATGTGTATGTGTGATTATGTGTTTGTAAAGTGTGTATTTGTGTGTCTGTGACAATGTGTGTGCTTTTGTGATTATGTGGGGATACGTGTGAGTATCTGTGTGTATGTTTGTGAGAATGTGTGTAGAGATGTATCTGTGTTTGTGTATGTGTTTATGAGTATATGACGTGTGTGTAATGCATGTGCATGAGAGCTGTGTGATTATGTGACTTATGTGTATAATGTGTGTCTGTGTTTGTGATTACGTGTGTGTATTTGTCAATATGTGGCTGTGTGTTTGTGGGTTCATGATCCAGCTATCTTTATTTTCCAGCCTCCCAGCACTACTTGTTTGTTTCTCTGGGAGTCTGGAGTATCTGAGAAGACCCGGGGGGAGCTGGGGAGCTAGGGAGCTAGTATGGAAGGCTGTTGCTTGGGGAAAAGATGAAGGTCAAAGCTGGGGACCATGCGCTCCTTTCTTCTCTAATTGTGGCATCACCAAAGCCAGGATTAGCCTCAGCTCAGGGAAGAGGAGACCCCTGAGAAGACCGTGGGAAGGGGCTCTGGGATCTAGCACTGAGGACTGAGCCTAGGGAAACGCAGTGGAGGAATGTCAGTCTACCTGAGACAGATCTTCGTAAGTGATCAGAAAGAAATTCAGTTCTTGCTGGACACTTAGCCAGTCCTTTATGTGGCTAAACCAGGAACCAAAATTCACTGGGGGAGAGAAGGCAGAGAGAGGGTCAAGCACATGCTCCCAAGCCCAAGCCAGCAGCCCCTCAGCTCTGAGCCAGGGAGGGCTCTCCCAGAAGGCAGGGGGGCATCTGTCTTGGGCCTAGAGGAAGAACACATATTATTTGAACTTTCTGAAATCAGCAGCAGAGGCCTCGGGCCTTAGAGAACTTCCTAGTGGTCTGGCACTGTCAGGATTTGCCTGAGTTGCTGGTAATGAGACAAAGGGGATTGGGTGGAAAATAGCCCTGACTCTGACATCAGGAGGTCCTGGGGCAGAATCCCTGGTCTGCCACTTACCACCTGTGGGACCTGGGGAAAGTCATTTAACCTCTGATCCTTATTTTCCTCATCTGTAAATGAACAATAGAGAGGGGAAGAAGCAATTATATGGTGCCTACTGTGTGCCAAGAACCACGCCAACCGCTTTACCAAAATTATCTCATTCTATCCTTACAGCAACCCTGCGAGGCAAGTGCTCCATTTTGCAGATGGGGAAACTGTGGAAAACAGAGGGTAAGTGACTTGCTCGGGGTCACGCAGCCACCAACCTTCTCTGAAATGTACCATTTAGACTGCAGCGCTTCTTAAACCGTGGGTCAGGGTCGCGAAAAAATTTGGCAATAGTAAAAGATTTCTGAATGCACAACAACCAAAAATTAATTAAAAAATCAAACGTGCAATGGATCTGAGGTGTTTCTGGCAGTGCTTGCCTGTGTTGTATCCACCGCAACCTTGGTTCTGAACACAAAGCATGAGCACTTTGCACCGCATGTGCCCTCAGGCCATGCAAGGCCGCTGCTGAAACTAGAAAAAGGATCTCCAGTGGGAAAAGGTTAGGAAGCCCTAATTTAGGGGCAGCTAGGTGGTGCAGTGAGTAGAGCACCGGCCCTGGAGTCAGTTGGACCTGAGTTCAAATCTGGCCTCAGACACCTGACACACTTTACTAGCTGTGTGACCGTGGGCAAGTCGCTTAATCCCAATTGCCCTGCCTTCCCCCCTCCAAAAAAAAGGGCCCTGATTTAGAGAACTTCTGAGGTCCCTCTCAGCTCTAAATTATGATCCTAGAAGGGACGGCGGACAAGGCTAGTTTCCTCATCCCCTTTGCTGGTTTTATCTGTGGCTCTGCTCACGTTCCATGGCAATCTTATCTCATTTGGCCGGCTCCCTAATGGTATCTTAGACCAGAGGTCTATCATGTGCTGTGCAAGACTCCCGGGCACAGCCTGACCTAGATTAAAATGTATTGGAAAATTTTTAGCCAAAAAAAATATAACAGAACACAGATAATATGACAGTTTAAAACTACATCAACATGCAGCCCAGACGGATCCTTACGTGTGGTTTTAATGACCCCCCTTTTCTATTTGAGTTGGATACCATCATCTTAGACATAAGTCGGCCATCTTTCCCTCCATCAAACAGGCCAGACAGGGAAGGGCAGAGTAGGAAGAAGCTTGTGGGCCTCCCCCCCGCCCCCCAGCCATTCTACTGCTCCTGTCCCATTAGTGTCATTGGTGCCCCAGGAAGGAGCAGGAATCCCTTGATCACGGGATATACCCCAAAACAACTCTATCCCCCTATCCAGGGTCTTGAACACCCCTCCCAACCAGAAGGTTAACCTTGCCACTGATGAAATCATAGAATCTCAGAGTGAGGAGAGATCTCAGAGGGTCCTAGAATAGAATGAGAAATCCTTTCTCAATCCAGATTCTGCTTGACATCTTCCATTGATGGAGAATTTGCTTCCACTGGGAGGGTGAAGTCCTCAACACCAGAACGAACCCTTTCTATTTTTGGACAGCTCTGATCAGTGAGTTAGACATTAGACCAGATATTAGAAATTTTTTTTGCATGACTTCATATGTATAATGGGTATCATATTTCTTGCCTAATGGGTATCATATTTTTTTGCCTTCTCAGTGGGTAGGGAGGGGATAGAGGGAGGGAGAGAATTTGGAACTGGAAATTAAAATTAAAGAGATTATCCAGACATAAGAAATGAGACTGCCCCTCAAAAGGGAGCTCATGCCTGGCCAGGTTTTCCTCCCTATCAGTTCTGTCCTCACCACCCTGGGTCCCCATATGATAACCTTTGCCCTCCAGGAAGTGGCCAAAAAAGTCTTCAAAGGAATTGAAATCTGGCAGAAACTTCGCAAACTTGTGGAAATGATAGAAGGAGACCAGGACATCCTTTGGGTTCCGTGCCAGGTACACCACCTAAGGAGAAACCAAATGAAGGAAGAGAAGGAACAACCCTGAGCTTTTGATGCAAGTTCTAAGGATTGTTGCCTAACCAAGTTCCTTAGGGAGTCCCCTCTAGCCCAGCTTACTTTTCTCCCACTTCTCTCTGCCACTTCCTATGTTCATCCAGAATCATGGAATTCAAGATGATTTAAGCTGAGTGAACCTTATAGATCATCTATTCATAGAATCAAAGGATACGGAAAGGTTAGAAGACACCTTAGGAATCAAATGGACCAACTTCTTTATTCTATAGAAACTGAATTCTAGAGAAGGAAGTGATAGAACTGTAACTAAGGCGGGTTGGCTGAGGCTTTGTTTCAGGGCACTGAACTATAAAGGGTGCTGACAGCACTAGTATTACTTTGGCATGCAGAAACAATTGAGTTTAGCACTTAGCAAGAGCAATTCTTTATAAATCAGGAAACTACTGAATGCCCTCTGTGTTCCCAATTCCTTCCAACAGTGGCAGTACCAAGGTGAGCTCCCCTTTGGCCTGGCCCCATTCCACTCCCTCCTGCATCAGAAGCCTGAGAGTGTCCTGAGTTCTCTGTCTATGGGGATTGTGTCCTGGGGTCTCTCTCTCCACTTCATGCGAATTTATGGGTTTTTTTCTGAAGTCTGAGGTCTTTCCACACCTCTGTCTCACAACTAAATTTGGCCCCCTTCCTGCTGTTTTCCTGGGTATACCTTATGACTGATGCCCCGGGTGACAGTCTTGGGAAATGACTCATCCAAGACCACATCAGTAATACGTGGCAGAGCTCGTATTCAAACCCAGGTTTTCGGACACCAAACCCAGAGCTCTTGTCTCAAATTCTTCATTTTGAAGTAAGGGAAATTAGGACCTGGAGATGCTAAATTACTTTCCCAAGATCACACGGCTAGTGCCCATGTAAGAATCAGAGTTAGTATTAACATTAATGCTAGTTAATTAAAAATGGCATTTTTTTCCTTATTATTGTTACTGAATAGCTGTTGTTTGTCATTCAGTCTTTCTTCAGTTGTGTCTGACTCTTCGTGAACCCCTTTGGGATTTTCATGGCAAAGATACTGGAATGGTTTGCCATTTCCTTCTCTAGCTCATATTACAGATGAGGAAACTGAGGTAAACAGGGGGAAGTGACTTGCCCAGGGTCACACAGCCAGTAAGTATCTT
Organism: Trichosurus vulpecula; assembly: GCF_011100635.1. Lineage (NCBI taxonomy): Eukaryota > Metazoa > Chordata > Mammalia > Diprotodontia > Phalangeridae > Trichosurus > Trichosurus vulpecula. The sequence continues at coordinate 391,237,392 of NC_050575.1, forward strand.
GACTCCAGGCCTGGCACTCTTCGAGACTGAAGGACAAACAACAACAGCTGAACCAAGAACTCATGTCTTGACTACCTGATTGAGACAGTGTGGGCTTAATGAGTGGCTGGGATCTTAAGCCTACGTGTGGTGTGCCTCCGTTTTGAAAGTGTTTTGCTACTGCTCACTCCTGAAGGCAGGAGAGATGATTCACACCAAGGACTAGAACACCAAACAGGAGGCTGGGTACTAATGGTTCTTTTTGGCATGGGGAATGTTGTATTGCTGGAAAGTACACCACTAAGTCATTCACTCCCTTCTGCTGGCTGCTGGCTTTGGTTCTGAAAATCACCTCATGCCTCTCTTCAGTCTACCAAAGAATCACAGTTTTGGACCTAGAAGGGGATCATAGGGGCCGCTAGGTGCCAATCTCTTATTTTACAGAGGGACTGTTAAGTGACTTGTCCAAGGTCACACAGTAAGTATCAAAGATGCCATCTGAACCTCGGTCTTCCTGATTTCAAGTCTAGCGTGCCATCCATCATACCATGCTGTTGCCTGACAACCAGCTTGTCCTATTCCACTTATGTGTTTGGTTTCCTCCATTCTGACTGAAAGCTCCCATTCCTCACGTACATATAGCTAGGCCCAAGGATTTGGCTCCTGAATCACACTCAGGCCCCTGGCATCCTGGACCTGAGGATATTGTGTTGGTTCCTTGCCTGCTTTAGGACCAACTGCTTTTAAAAAATTTTATATATGTATATATATACATATACATATACATACATACATACATATATCTCACACACATACAAATATATATTATTTATATACATTATATTACCATTATTTCTATGACTGTATACACTAAATTCACACATTTACATGTTATTTATATATATCTATGCATCAATTATATACATATATCTCATATATATGTATGTGTATATTTTGTATGTGTGTTTATATGTATTATATTATGGATATGAGCATTATGTATATATTTTATTCTGAACTTAAAAAACACTGAATAAATGGGCATTTCCTCACCTGGATTGTATATGAAACTGCAGGTCTTTACTGCATAGGACTTATTTGTTTTTCTAAGTGTATGATAAACTCAGCAAGTAGCTTTCAAAGCTGTCCAGCCTCTTTCTGCTTCCTTTTGACTCTCCTTTTGTTCTTTGCATTAAAAAAAAAAGATGCTTCAAGGGACTTGTTTTCTTTCTTTTGTTTTTCTTTTTCCTTCTTTATCTCTATCCCCTTTCTCACCTTCTTACCCATGTGTTTCGCTGTATGTTTTTTTTCTTAGAAAAATAAAAAAGACAAAGAAAGCCTCTGGGACCAATCTTACTTACTCGAGCCTTAGAGTTCTTCAGGTTATGAATCAGTAATCTGGCAGGTAAGTGAGTGGTGAAGAGGCGTGGTTTGGATGTCTCTATCTGGGTCAAATTATCCAATAAATATGTATGCTCAAGCCAGGGAACCCGAGCCCAGGTAGGTATGCTCTGGATGGTCTGTAAATCGTCTTTGTTGAAGATGAGGCTCAGGATTTGCTGCATCCAGGTTGTACCTGGAAGAGAAAGGAAAGGGGGGGTGGTTTTGAAGGCTAAGGGTGGGGAGACAATGAGGTTAGGGATCACAGCTCCCCCCCATTTTTCATTCCCCAAGAATTAGAAACCAATGCCTCCATAGCTTGTCCCTCTCGCACAGTTCTAATGGAGGCAAAGTTGGCTGTCTACACATCCTTATTTCTTCCCTCTTCAATGTCTTCTCCCTAAGGTGTCTGCTGTCCTCTGGCTGCCCAGGGTCCTGATCCCAGCATCCCATTCAGAGCTGTGCTCTCCAAATAGCACTAGTGCTTCAGATCAAGACAAAAGAAAATGGCTTTTTCTTTAGGCGAAGACCAGAAATTTAACAGAGTAGCTTTGATGTGGGGCAGCTAGGGGGTGCCATAGTGGATAAAGCACTGGGCCTGGAGTCAGGAAGTCTCATGTTCATGAGTTCAAATCTGGCCTCAGACACTTACTAGCTGTGTGACCCTGGGCAAATCACTTAATCCTCTTTGCCTCAGTTTTCTCATCTGTCAAATAAGCTGGAGAAGGGAATGGCAAATCACCCCAGTATCATTGCCAAGAAAACCTCAAGTATGGTCATGGAGAGTTGATAGGACTGAAAAACAACTTAATTTAACACCTTTGGTGTCATTCCCTACCTCCACCTGACAGGATAGGACCCATCAAGAGGCAAATTCTTTCCTTTGTTCCCAGAAGGATTAAACGAGGGTCCTCTCCATTTAAAGTATCGTTTTTCATGCAATAAGTCACTCAAACAGGATTCTCTATGATGTGTCTGTGGGAAGAATCACATTGAGTCCTGGAGATGAGCGGTTGAGGAGGAAGGAGATATGGATATGGTTGATCACCTACTAGGAATGCTAATCTAAAACTGGATAGTTAAATATCTTAATTTTCTTTCTTGGATTCCTATAAATGTTATCTAAAATTTTCTTGGAGCAGAGACAATTGGAGGGCATGAGGTAACATGTTGCCATTTGGACATCTCCTTCTCTAAATCAAAAATGACTTGGAATTAGATTAATCTTAAATAATCTAATAAGATTAATCTTGACTTAAAATTGTTTCTGGCAGACTGGTACCTAAACAGTGGTAGTTTTTTTCTTTAACAGTATGAAGAAGGATGATGGATGATCATAAGCAGTATTATCTCATAAAGCAGAGAGAACCACTTGAAAGAAAAGTTTGGCAAGACAGGCAACAAATGGTCCCAAAAGCATTTAAGGATGAGAATAGAAGGAGAACTAAAAACAGAAGAAAAATGGAGATTTGCAAAAATTCATATTTTGTGGCTGTTTTCGGTTGTGTCTGACTCTTTGTGGCCTCATTTGGGGTCTTGACAAAGATACTGGAGCGGTTTGCCATTTCCTTCTCCGGCTCATTTTACAGATGAGGAAACTGAGGCAAACAAGGTGAGTTGATTAGCCCAAGGTCACACATCTCATAAATATCTGAGACCAGATTTGAACTCAGGAAGATGAGTCTTCTTGACTTCAGGCCTGATATTCTATCCACTGCTCTGCCTAACAAACTCTGTCCTCTACCAGGGATAGTGGAACCACCACACACGAACCTTAACATCAGAGTTCCAGATGTCCCTACAGTAGAGTTAGTAGAGGTAGAAATGACATTAAAAGGAACAAATACGAGCAAAACAGTTGGATGGGGCCAAGTGTTTGCAGAGATGTATGCTAGAGGGGCCGCAATTGTGAGGGCTTTGAGAGACCGATATACAAGCTGTCTCAAGAAAGGGAGGATGTCAAATACATGGGGAAAAATCTCAGGTCATATTAATAGTGAAGGGGAAGGAAAGAGGGAGAGGGAGAGGGAGAGGGAGAGGGGGAGGAAGGGAGAGGGAGGAGAGGGAGGAAAGTGGAAGGGGGAAGGGAAGGGGGAAGGGAAAGGGGAGGAGGAGGGGGAGGGGGAGGGAGATGCCACACGCCAGGAACTGCGCTAAGTGCTTTACTGTTATGATCTCATTTGGTCCTCACAACAACCCTGGGAGGTAGGTGCTGTTATTATCCTATTTTACTGTTGAGGACACTGAGGCAAAAAGAGGTTAAGTGACTTGCCCAGGGTCACACAGCTAATAAGTGTCTGAGGCTGGATTTGAACTCAGATCCTCCTGACTCCAGGCCTAGCACTTTATCACTTAATACCTAAAGACATGTGCCAGAAAAAAACACCATTAATGACCAACCTATATGCCTACTCTTCCCATCTGTATAAATCTTTATGAGAATCATCCATATGTGAGTCCAGGCTATCCCTGATGAAAGTATTAGCAAGAAGCAAGCAGGCTTTTCCAATTCATATTCAACAATGGACCACATCTTTAGCATCTCACAATTAAGTGAACAGGGAGAGAATATGAGATCCTATTGTGTTTCTTGTTGGATTATGAAATACTGTTTGGTTCAGCAGAACATTACCCTGACCTGAAGGCCCTTTTACAACAAAATGATTTGCATCTACATATCAAATTCACATACTCAAGATTCCTAGGAACAAATAACAACAGAAAGAACCCTACTCAATTATGCTCTATTAATAAACATTGGCTTTTTTTACTTTATTTTCTTGTGGTTTTTTTATTTTGCCTTGTTTTTTCTTTCATGACATGACTAGTATGGAAATATGTATTGTATTTCTGCACATTAAACTAGGGTATATCAAATTGCTTGCCTTCTCAACGAGGGAGGAGGAGAGGGGGGAAAGAATTTGGAACTAACATTTTTTTAAATGAATGTTAATTTTTACATGCAATTGGAAAAAAATGAAATATTGAAAAGAAAAAACTCATTTTGCAGATAAATAAACAAACAAGCAAACATTGGTTGAGGCACAAAAGAGGGCGATGTAAGCTTGCCAGAGCTTTTTGCTAATGTGATGGAAGAGATCAGAGCACAGTTCAGATCAAGGAGGTATTCTCTTGTGGATGTTGAGGTCCTCCAGATGCCTGCTTGCAGATAACATTCTACTAACCATGTTAAGCCTTAGAAGATTGCAGAGATCAAGGGAATTTGGCCTGTCCATCCACACAGAAAAGCCCAAGTAGATGAAGAAGGTCTTTTGCCCAGATTTCAACATATATTTACAGGCAACACTCTACAGATCTTGGCCATCATTATATCTTAGGGACTGTCGGGACGGATGGAAATGAACTGGGGTTCAGCATTGATAAGGAGGAAAGTAAGCTAGATTGCTTTTAGAGAATTGCAAAGTTCTGTTATTGATCCCGATCTTCCCAAGAAGACAAAGGTATATTGTTTTTGATTACTGGTATTTTACTAATGTTGCTATAAAAGGTACAACTGTCTATGAAGAATTAAAAATTAGTACCCAATAGAGGACAATAGAGAGGAACATGATGGGTATGAACAGGCTGCCACGTATAACCAATGAGGAATCCCTGAAGGAGTCAGCAGGAGTTTGAGATGACATCAAGGATGGTATAATAGGAAGAGACAATGAGCTGATCAAGTGGCAAGAATGAGGGATGACAGGTAGACAGCCGAAGTGCTCTCCTGATGTCAGGAGAAATTGAGGAAGCCCGTTGGGGGACTGCTTGTGGCAAATTTAAGAGAGGACATGGACAAGAATTCCATGGGATCGGCAGGTGTGGATGGGTTGGGTTGGGGTCTACAACATTGCCCAAATTAATGAGATTGCAGATCCATCTGAGTATCATAGAATATTTCAGTAGGTGGCAGACCCTGTGCTAGGTATTGGAGATACAAAGGTGGGGAGAGGAAAGGGAAGGGAATAAGCATTTATTAAGTGCCTTCTGTGTGCCAGGTGCTGTGCTAAGCACTTTACAGATATTATCTCACTTAATCATTAAAACAACCCTGGGAGGGAGGTGCTGCTCTTATTTCCATTTTATACTTGTGGAAACAGATTGAGTGACTTGCCCAGGGTCAAACAGCCTAGAAGTGTCTGAGGTTGAATTAGAACTCAGGTCTTCCTGTCTCTAGGCCCAGGGCTCTATCCACTGCACCACCAAGCCCTAAAGAAGCCCTGAATTGGAGATTTGGAGCTGGAAGAAACTTTATGGCAGAAGGAGATGTGGCGGATCAGGCTCTACCCTGATCATATCCCATGTACACTTACAAGATCTCCCAGTCAATTAAGAAGAACAGGGTTGGGTTCAAATCTTTCCCTTTGATGCTTCTCACCTCTATGAACTTGACGTCCCTCCATTTCCTCATCTTTGAAATGAGGGTGTTGGAGTCTATGGCCTCTGAAATTCCTTCTGAGTCTACATCTATCTGTGAAGCAAACCCAGGTCCTCTGATTCCAGGGCCAATGCTCTTTCCATGGCAGTGTCTGAGTTTTAAAAGAAGGTTGCTTTGGTGGGTCCTGTTGCCTTGGCTTTCTTGCAGTGAATAGACTACAGTCTCCAAGACTCAGGGACCTAGCTGTTAAAGGAACAGGTGCCCTGTGTGCCAGGGAGCTAGAAATCAGAGGGAAAGAGGACAACAGTGGAGTGATAAAAATCTGGCACTGTACATGGCTGGGCCAGCCCATCCATCCTGCTTCTTTGAAGTGATCCCTGAAATACAGTCATTTTAGATTCTTCCCTTTCACTCACCCCAACATGACATAGCCAGTCTTGTCACTTTTGTTTCTCCAAGATGTCTCAAATCAATAAAAATGTTTTTAGTTTATTTGTGTCCATGGGGTCTGGCATATAGTAGATGTTTAACAAATGTTTATTTGCTCACATAGTAGGTGCCTAATAAATGCTTACTGATTGATGGATTTAAAGGGAATTCTTAAAACTCTTCATTTTCATAGAGTAGTAGAGCAAGCCCTTGGCTTGTATACCAGGGCCTTAATTTCTACTTCTGCAATTAACTGAGCTAATCTTGAGGCCTCTCCATTTCTTCTCAAGATATCTAATGGGGATAATAAATCCTACTGAGTAGAGTGGTTCTGAGGCTCACACAGTGGACTGAGTGTTGGATTTGGAGTACGGGAGAACTGAGTTCTAATGCTGCCTCAGACGTTTGCCAGCCGTGTGACCCTGGGAAAGTCATTGAGTCATTTTCAGCCTCAGTTTTCTCATCTGTAAAGTGGGGCTAATAGCACCTCAGAGTATTACCTTGAGGATCAAATGAGAACATCGAGTAAGATCAAAATGTAAAGCATTTCAAAAACCTTAAAGAACTATAGAAATGTTATTAATTAACAACAATATTGACAAATGTGAAAGTGCAGCTAGGTGGCATAGTGGATAGACTACTGGCCCTGGAGTCAAAAGGACCTGAGTTCAAATTCAGCCTTAGACACTTACTAGCTGTGTGACTTTGGGCAAGTCACTTAACCCCAATTGCCAAAAAAAAAGGTTAAAGGTATTGCACAAATTTGTTATGCTATTAATTTCAACAATTACTAATTAATTGGTTATATCATTATTAGGTTGGAAAATGTGAGCTCAACTCAAAGCAAGCTAGGGGGCTTAGTGGATAGAATGCTTGGCTTGAAGTTAGTTAAACTTGAGTTCAAAGCCAGCTTCAGGCACTTACTTCCTGTGTGACTATGGCCAAGTCACTTCATTTCAAATGAGGGGATTGGATTTGATGATCTCTAGGGTCTCTTCTTGTTTTAAATCTATGATTCTGTATTAGCCTTTGGGCATAAATGTCCTCAGATGTCTTTTTAACCTTGTCTTCTCTTTGGCTTTCCCAGGGTTCTGCCACTATTGGCCTTCTAGAATTTAGTAATTTAGAATTTCCCTCTGGAAAACTAGAGGTCCATGTCCCTTTCTCCATCAAACCAGAGTTACAGCTGAAAGATTGAGAGCAGTTTGGGCTGAGTGATGGAACCCTGCTTGTCACTCAGAATATAACCATAGGGACACCATGTAGGACCATATTGTGTAGGAAACATGGAGTCTGACTTGCCTCCTGCACCAACATCCATCCGAATCTTCTAAAATAGCCCAACACCATAGGAAGTTGTATAAAAAGAAACCTGTTCAAGGTGGTCTCATCTGATTCATCCATTCGACTTTCTCATCCTATGCTGCTTCTTCAGATGTATTAATCTTTACTCTTAATTTACCCATTGACTTTTGAAATAGGGCCTTTTGTACTATTGTGCTACAAGAAATGATAAAGGAGATGATTCCAGAGAAACCCGGGAAGACTTGTATGAACTGATGTAGACCGATATAAGCAGAACCTAGAGAACAATTTATACAATAACACCAATACTATAAAAATTAACTATTTTGTAAGACTTAAGAACTCTTATCAACTCAATCACCAGTCATGATTCCAGAGGACCAACGATGAAAAATGCATTTCACCTAATGAAGAGGTGATGTTCTAAATATGTAGAACGAGACCTACCTTTTTGGATACTGCCCATATGAGAATGCGTCTTGCTTGACTATGTATATTTATTATGTTGGTAACAAATGGGTTTTACTTATTTTTCTGGTAGGGGGGAAGTGGAAGGAGAAAAATAAATGCCTAATAACTGAAAAAACGCTTTAAAAAAAAGAAATAGGGCCACTGATCTGAGGTTTTATGACTATGGAAACAGCCAAACTTGAGTTATTCAAGGAAGACAAAAGACTTGGGGCTCCTTTCATTCTGACCTTCAATTTGTTCCATTCTACGCTAATCCAAAAAACCTTTGTGGAGAGGCGATGGAGAGGAGAGGGAACCTCTCTGAGATCCCGAGGGGATCAATTAGGGCAGACTGCCTCTGCTCTGGATTTGCCCTCCCTTTCAATCAATATGCATTTAATAAGCATTCACTATATACCAGGCACTGTTCTAAGCACTAGGGATACAAAGATAACAGAGAAAACACTCCCTGTTCTCAAGGAGTTTACATTCTAATTAGTGAGACCAACATGTACATACACAGGTATATACAAGACATATATAAGGCAGAAACAAGGTAGGCTGTCAATTCAGTTCAATAAACATTGATTAAGCACTTATTATGCGCCACAGGCACTGCACTAAATACTGGCAATACAAATAAGGAAAAGAAAGACAGTCCTTGACCTCAAGGAGCTTACAATCTAATGGGAGAAGACAACATATAAAAGGGCACTGAAGAGTGGTAGTGGATGAGAAGCTGGCTGATTTTAGAAAAACTTGGAAAGACTTGCATGAAATAATGAAGCGAAGTGAGTAGATCAAACAGAACATGGTATACAGTTACAGGAATATTGTTCAAAGAAGAACTGTGAACAACCAAGTTATTCTTAGTACTATAAAGACTCCAATCAACTATAAAGGACCTACGAAGATGCTATCCACCTGCAGAGAAAGAACTGATAAATAGAAGTATGCATAGTATGGTTTACACATGTTTTTTTTCCAATTAATAGTTTTTTTTTCCGGTTACATATAAAGATAGTTTTCAGCATTCATTTTTATAAGATTTTGAGTTCCAGATTTTTTTCTCCCTCACCACTTCCTCCCTCTCCAAGAGAGCATGCAACCTGATATAGGCTATACATGTACAATTCTATTAGACATATTTCCCCATTAGTCATGTTGTGAAGGAAGAATCAGAACAAAAGGTAAAAATGAGGAGAAAGGGAAAAAAAGGGAAGATCATATGCTTCAATCTGCATTCAGACTCTATAATTCTTTTTCTGGTTGTGGATAGTATTTTCCATTATGAGTCTGTAATGGCAAACAAAGTGGGACTTTTTGTTGTCTTTTGTTTTGGAGTGCTTCTCAGCACTAAGGCAATCAAGTGCCTTTGAGTATTGCCTTTGTTTCAATCAAGAGTCTTTGATTGAATTGGGAGTCTTTGATGACCTGGCTTAAGTACCGGAAAGGCCTTTGTCACATGGGTTTGAGTTGTATGGTTATGATGCCCTCTGACCCTGAAGAAGTGTATATTTACTCTAAGGTTAGCACTTGGGGCTTACTCACTGGAAGAGTGTTATGTGATTTGACCAGACAAGACTCTGGGTAGCCATTGGAGCTCCCCGGCTTTAAAAAACCCAGATGTTGGTGCTTCTCTCTCTGGTAATTATGTATGTAATGTCTTGGACAGACAACTAGAATCCTGTCCGCTGATTTGTGTTATTTTGCTCTGTTTATATAATTTCTGCTTGCAATTTCTGTTTGTGTTTTCTCTGAAGTTCAGGGTGCTGACTTTTTCCCCTGAACTAAGTGAATGATATATGTATGCTTAATTAAAGTGAGACTGTAAACTTCTTAAAGTTGCTTTCCTTAGAAAAGCAGATCAAAGAACCTGTGCTAGCAGCCCTCCTGTGTGCTGGTGTTATTGGTCTTACACAGCCACAGTGGTGGCAAGTAGTATTGTTGTTACATCATCTTAGATCATTGTATTGCTGAGAAGAGGTAGGTCTATCAAAGCTGGTCATCACACAGTGTTGCTATTACTGTGTACTTTGTTCTTTCTCTTGGTTCTGCTCACTTCATCCAGCATCAGTTCATGTAAGTCTTTCCAGGTTTTTCTGAAATCTACCTGCTCATCATTTCTTATGGAACAGACACGAGTAGACACGAAGCTATTGCATTACATTCATATACCACAACTTGTTCAGCCATTCCCCAAATGATGGGCATCCCTTCAATTTCCAATTCTTTGCCACCACGTAATAAATATTTTTGTGCATGTGGGTCCTTTTCCATTTTTTGATGATCTAGTAGTGGTATTGCTAGATCAAAGATTAGGCACGGTTTTACAGCCCTTTGGACATAGTTTCAAATAGCTCTCTAGAATCGTTGGTTCAGTTCACAACTCCACCAATAATGCATTAGTGTTCCAATTTTCCCGCATCTTCTCCAACATTTATCATTTTTCCTTTTGGTCATATTAACCAATCTGATAGGTATGAGGTGGTACCTCAGAGTTGTTTCAATGTGCATTTCTCTAATCAATAGTGATTTAGAGCATTTTTATATGACTATAGATAGCTTTAATTTCTTCATCTGAAAATTGCCTGTTCATATCCTTTGACCATTTATCAGTTGGGGTAAATATGTTTATAAATCATTCTCAAATCGTGGCCCTTTCCAGCGCAGGATGGGGAGATAAGGAGAGAGAGTTTGGAACTTAAAATACAGCAAAAATAAATAAATAAAATGAAATGATTGGGGGTGGGGCATGGTGATACTAAGGGGAGTTCAAACCAAGCAGAGCTGCAGATAGAAAGTGTAATTTGATCAGGAAGGTCCAAATCCTGTCCTCTATCATCATGGAAACCTGGGATTCCATGATGTGGAAGTGAAGGGAGCATTCTCAGAATTCAGAAGAATAAATGCAAAGGCACGGAAATCAGAGACAGTGCACTGTGTGTGAGGAACAGCCAGTAGATCAATTTGTCCAGATGGTAGAGTTTCTAGAGAGAAGAAATGGATCAGAAGATAGGAGGAAGAGGGCTGTAAATGCCCAACAGAGCTGGGTGTCTTCAGTCCTATAGTTGATATCGAACCACTGGTGAGTTTACTGAGTGGGGGATATGGGTGACATGGTTAGATCTGTACTTTAGTACAATAAGTTTGACAGCCAAGTAAAGAATGGATTGGTGTGGGGAAAGGCTTGGATAAAGGAAACCATTTAGAAGGCTGTTGGAATAGTCCAGCAATGACATGAAGCTAAGCTCATATCATATTGTTAGGTTAAAAACATTTTTTTATAGATAAGGAAAAATCCTCTCAGTCCTCCATAAGATAGACGCTGTAAAACAATCAGGGTATTTTTTTATCCTTAGCAAGTGTTAAAGGAGAGATAAGAAAGACATCACAGTTTGGCTTTGAAAGCCTCTCATAACCTACTTTCCCCCTCCCCCACCTTTGCAGTCTTCTTGTCACCCACACCCCCCATTCAGTAAACTCACCAGTGGCTCCCTATTAACTATAGGATTGAAGATACCTATATTCTCCTTTCCCCCCACTACTCTGCAATCCAGTGGCACTGGCCTCATTCCTCACGCAAGACATTCCATCTCCTGACTCCAGGCATTGTTCTCCCTGACTGTCCCCTATACCTACAATGTTCTGGTAGCTTCCCTGAATTCCGTCGGGTTCCAGCTAATATCTCACCTTCTGCACGAAGCCTTTCCCGGTATATGTCTCTCTCTGTATACGTATACGTATATGTATATATGTGCATATGTATATATATATATGTGTGTGTGTGTGTGTGTGTATATATATATGTGTGTGTGTGGAGAGACACAGAGAGAGAGAGAGAGACAGAGACAGAGAGCTATAGAGAAACATATCCGCACTTAATTGTAGCTTTCTGGGTGGGGGGTGGAGGGGGAAAGAGCAAAGTAAAAAACTGCACAGCAGAGAACAAAAGAAAACTTACAAGGAAGCAAAGAAAAGATGGACAGCTTTCAACACAAAGTGTAGCATTTATCATACACGCTTTCTGGAAATGAAATTTTATTGTTACATATTTTGAATCCTCTCTTATGTTCTGCTATGCCCATGACATGTTTTTCTCCCCTTTCTTACTTTGTATTTAAGTTCCAATATTTAAGTTTATGGGATGTTTTTGTTTCTTTTCTCTATTCTGTATTTGTATTCTGGTGTTTGAGTCTAAAATAAAAGAAAAAAAATGAACACACAATTTGGAGAGGAAAAAAAAAGAAGCCTTTTCCAATTCACTTTCATGCTAAAGCTTCCCCTCTGGGACTGTCTCCAATTTATCCTATCTATATTTTGTTTGCATGATATCTTCTGAAAACCCCAGAACACTGGGACTCATCACATCTTTCCCACTAAACATCTACCCCACATGCATGCAGAAGATTCTTTTCTTCCCTTTTCCACCACCCTGCAAACCTATCCTTCCCTGTCAAACTCTGGCACAGTGGAGAGGGCACTCTCAGCAGCATTGCCATGCCAAGCCCCAAAAGGAGGCATTAAAACCAGGGAGTCCCAAAAGAAAGGAGAGAATGAGGTTGGAAGACTGAAAGGCACTGCATTCAGAGCAGAGTCACAGATCTCTGGGAATGGGTAATAACTAAGAGTCTTGGCCTCTGGCTAACTCCTCCCAAAGCTCACTGTTTGGAGGGGATGGAGGTGACTAATCTGGAGGGAAGTGGTCTGGAACCCAACTCAACTCTGACTCACCCAAACGGAAAAAATCCAAGCTAACTGACGTACTTCTTTGCTTGCTATGGAATGCCATCATGAAATGATTTTTAGGGTCACCATATACGAATTTAGACCCAGCAGATCTCATGTGGACAATCTCCCACCAAACACAAGATGGAAATTTCAGAGGGCTAGAAAACAAGGAATGGGCATTGACCAACGTATGATGGAGACATTTGGGATGGGAGGGGCACCAAGAAGGAGGAACAGGGGCATTGAAAGGGAGGTGGGAAGGCTGACCAAAGCCAAGAACTATTTCACAATTTTTCAGATATTCAGTTTTGCCAAACTGCCTCTGTTACCTGACTTTGGGAAGGTGACCAAGAGGACGTCTGTGTCTTGGAACTGGAAGTTGGCGGCAGCACGCAGGCTCTCTTGGGTGTGCATATTTCCTGGCACTGATATGCCCTCAAAGACTTCTGTCACCTCAATCCTGGCCATGACAGCGGCTCCTCTGCAGGGAAAGGGGAGCCCAGTATAAATGTTAGAGAAATTATCTGAGAGGATCCACCACTTGGGAAGGTCTCTAAGACTGGTAATTCTAGTTCTCTAGGTCCCTAGGAAGAAGAGGAGAGTCCAAAGGAGCCAGTCTTCAACAGCTTCCAGCTCTGGGTGGGGGAGGTTGTTCTACGAAGCCCAATGTATTACATGGCCTGCCTAGTATAGTTTTATTATCTATTTGTTTCTATAACTCATTTAATTTTTTCTTCAAGAACTTGACTATAAAACTTTGCATATCTTTTGACCCAGAAATACTGGTACACCAAAGAGATCAAAGGAAAAGGAAGAGGACTCATATGTACAAAAATATTTATAGCAGAATTTTGTGGGGGCAAAGAATTAGAAACCAAGGAGATGCCTATCAAATGTGGAAATGGATGAACACCCTCCCACCTCTCCTCACTTCACCCACCTTTCCAAGAGTCCCCCATCCCCTCTCCCACCCCAAGCTCAATCCACACACCCCTCCAAAAGTTCCCCCCATCCTCTCCCCCCACCTTTCAAAATCCCAATCCACACACCCCTCTAAAAGTCCTTCCCCCACTGTGTCCTCCAGTTTTCTCACCTCTCTATACTTTCAGAAGACTTCTTTTTTTTTTCTCTGAGGGGGGAAGGCAGGGTAATTGGGGTTAAGTGACTTGTCCAAGATCACACAGCTA